>NW_017716103.1:0-33434 GCF_001865875.1 Lupinus angustifolius
CCGTTATAACCTTTTAGAAATCTAAGGGGTGTCAGTAATTAGATCACTTATAATGTAACCCCGAAAATAAATAGCTGATATCATTGTATCAAATATATGATGCTCACCTTAATTAGAAATTTATAATTTCTAACATTCCATACTTAGGAGCAAAGATTGTTCTTCTAAGAAATTGCTCCGAAAAGACTTTGTGTTGTTCATCATTGGCGAGACGTCGTGCCAAATCCAGAGGATTAGCCTCAGAATATAAAGTGCCTTGCTTCTTTTGAAACATATTGGTACGTTGTTTCTTAGCTTTTGATGATGAAACCATGGATTGAAGTTTAAAAAAATTAGGTTTTGAGTGTTTGAGAGATTTGGGGATTTTTTATTTTGGCTACTAAACACGAAATTTATGGAATATAATTGTTTAGAATTGAAAATGTGATATGAAATGACTAAAAAATCACTCAAATCATATCAAAGATGAAGTTTTAAGAGGAAAAATAGGGTAGACACGAAAGAGGAGTTTGAGGAAGAAGATGAAATGTCTGTAAAATGGAGAAGAACACTTAAATATTGGTTTGAGTAATCGGCTAGTCAACATGAGTAATCGGTTACTCAACATAAAAATTCCCAAAATTCAAATAGCAAGTTTAGGTAATCCATTACACAGATTGGTAATCGATTACTAAAGGTTTCTGCCATAATCAGTAATCGATTACTCTCTAGAGTAATCAGTTACTAGCCCTAGAATTTCGAATCTTCAGGCATATTGGTGCCTGGTAATCGATTATTGACCCTATGTAATCGATTACATACCTAAAATATGAAAGTTTTAAACAAAACTAAGCAATTTTAAGTACAAGTAGGCATAAGATAAACACAATGAAGCAAACATATAATCGTGTATAAGCATTTAAGACAAGTAAACTTCATCAAGTATGCCTAATTCTCGTCTAATTTTATAGAAAAGTTCTTTTGCCAAAGGTTTAGTAAATATATCTGCTAGTTGATCATGAGTATCAACAAATTCTAAAGTCACATCTTTCTTTTGGACTTGGTCTCTAAGGAAGTGATATCTTATATCTATGTGTTTGGTTCTAGAATGTATTACTAGATTCTTTGTGAGATTTATAGCATTAATATTGTCAAATTTTAGGGGAATGCAACCTAAATCTAAGCCATAATCTCTTAATTGTTGTTTAAGCCACAACACTTGGGCACAAAAACTACCTGTCGCTATATATTCTGCTTCAGTAGTACTTAGAGCAACACAAGCTTGTTTCTTGCATGACCATGAGACTAGTGCATTTCCTAATATATGACAAGTACCCCTTGTGCTTTTTCTCTCAGTTTTGCATCCATCAAAATATGAATCTGAATATCCTACCAAATCACATATACTTCCTTTTGGATACCATAATCCAACGTTAGATGTGCCTCTTAGATAATTCATGATTCTTTTGACAACCACAAAATATGATTCTTTTGGTTTCGATTGATAACATGCACACAAACAGACACTAAACATTATATCAGGTCTATTGGCAGTTAGATAAAGTAGGGAACCAATCATACCATGATACTTTGATATGTCAATACATTTTCCAGCTTCATTTGTACTGATGTATGTACCAGATCCCATAGGAGTGGCAATTGGCTTGTAGTCATCCATTTCAAATCTTTTCAAATGTAGTGTCGAATAGAAAGTAGAAAGTTTTCTTAATAAAAAGTGAAGAGTATGATGATTTATTTTCTTAATGAACCTCACACATTTTTCAAGTAGAAAGTTTGTTAGACGATCGTACCAAGCATGTGGAGTTTGCTTTAAGCCATAGAGAGCTTTCTTAAGTTTATATACATCAGAAGAATATTTGTAGTCTTCAAAACTTGGAGGTTGTTCGACATACACTTCTTCTTGTATATAACCATTAAGAAATGATGTATTTATGTCCATTTGATATAATTGCAAATTTAGAGAGCAAGCATATGCAAGTAATAATCGAATAACTTCAATTCTAGCAACAGGAGCGAAGGTATCATCAAAATTTATTCCTTCTTCCTGTTTATATCCTTGTACTATCAGTCTAGCTTTATTTGTAATAATAATTCAATTTTCATCTGATTTTTTTCATAATACCCAACGAGTTCCTATAACATGCCTATTATTCAGTCTAGGGACAAGTTCCCAAACTTCATTTCTCTCAAACTGGTTTAACTTTTCCGGCATTGCAAGAATCTAGTGTTCATCCTCGATTGCATCATCAATCTTGGATGGTTCTATTTGATAAATGAAGGTCATGTTTAAACAAGCATCATTTAGCTTTAAACGAGTAGTGAGACCCTTATTTATGTCACCAATGATGTTGTCAATATGATGATCTCGATGAGTTCTCCATTCTTTTGGTAAATCAGAAAGAATATGCTCTTCTTGAAAAGATAGGGTATCATCCATTTTCAAATGCTCAGTATTGATTGTTGTATTGGTAAAAGGCTCTTCTTTTAAAGGGGAACTTGGCAACTCCTCTTCATCAAGAGTTAATTCATCTTTTATTATTGGATTGGTTTCATCAAAAGACACATGAATAGATTCTTCCATGGCTAGAATTCTTTTATTGAAAATTCTGTAAGCTTTACTCATAAGAGAGTAGCCTAGGAAGAGTCCTTCATCGGCTTTTGCAACAAACTTGCCTAAGTTGTCTTTACCATTATTTAAAACAAAACATTTACAACCAAATATATAAAAATGAGAAATGTTTAGTTTTCTACCTTTAAAGAGTTCATAAGGGGTTTTCTTGATAATTAGTCTTATAAGAACTTTGTTTGAAATATAACATGCAGTACTAACTGCACCAACCCAAAAGTATTTTGGGAGATTAGTTTCATTCAACATTGTACGAGAAAAATATTCTAAGGACTAGTTATTTCTCTCTACAAAACCATTTTGTTGTAATGTTCTAGGAGTATAAAAATTGTGATTGATACCAAGATCATCACAAAATCATTCAGAAGAAGCGTTTTGAAATTCTCCCCCATGATCACTTCCTATAGGTTCCATTTTTAGTGATTTTTCATTTTGAACTCTTTTAGCATATTTACTAAAGGAATTAAATGCCTCATTCTTATGAAATAAGAATAGAATCCAATTATATCTTGAATAATCGTCTACTATAACAAGAACATAGTAGTTACCACCATAACTTTTGGTCCTTGAGGGGCCAAAAAATTCCATGTGTAGTAACTGCACTGGGTTTATTGGAAGAAATCATATGCTTAGGTTTGAAAGAAGTTTTTGTTTGTTTACCCATTTGACAAGCACTACATAGTTTGTCTTTAACAAACTTCATTTTGGGCAAACCAGCAACTAAATATTTCATAATCAGTTTATTCAAATGATCCATGTGAATATGAGCAATTCTCCTATGCCAAAGCCATGCGTCGTGATTATTATTAGAAACTAAACATTTTATTGGTAAAGAAGAATCTAAGTCAATCATATATATATTATTTATCCTCTTACCAACTAGTTTAGAGTTTTTAGAATCCTTACTTTCGATGATGCACTTATCAGAGTGGAATGCTATATGGAATCCTTTGTCACACAATTTACTTATGTTCAACAAGTTGTAATTGAATCCCTCAACAAACAATACTCCTTCTATAGTTGTCGAAGGTGGTTTACCGATTCTACCAACTCCAAGTATTTTTCCTTTGTTTTTGTCACCATATGTAACATAGCATTTGTCTATTGGAGTAAGGACAAAGAAATTATCTTTGTCGCTCGTCATGTGCTTTGAGCAGCCACTGTCCAAGTACCATAGATTGCAGACGACTCTCAAATTATCTTGCAAAACAGGTTAAGTAGTATTAGGTACCCAATTTTCTTTGGGTTCTACATGGTTAGCACCTTTCTCAATCCATCTATAGTGACCTAAGGGCACACCATATTTTCTAATCATGCAAGTATTTGGTATATGACTATGGTTCTTATAATAAGTACATATGAGATGATGCTTATGTATCCTAGTTTTATTATTACTACAATTAAATGCATGGATACCTTGTTTCTGAAAGTTTATTTTCGTTGAGACAATTTGTTTCATAGAAACTTGGCTGTTAGAATAGCCAAGACCTCTTCGATCTATAGAATGTCTTTGATCTTTAATCATTTTGTCTAGATTTTTGCTACTCTTGTTTAATTTATTAAGTTCCAGATTTAATGTTGAAACTTTCTTTCCAAGAGTAATGCAATTTTGACATGAAGATGATGATGGTTTATTTCTGAATACTTCAAACTCAATTTTTTGTTTTAAAAACAATTTAGTGAGCTTGACATATTCATCATGTAAGTCATTAAATGCAAGTTGCAATTCATAAGAAGAAAATAATTTAGTTTCATTTACATCTTCATTATCAGAGTGATGACATGCCATTAGTGAGAGATGAACTTGTTCTTCATTTTCTGGTTCAGATGCAAAACGAGTATCATTATCTTTCCAAGCTATGTACTTCCAATCCTCATTTCATTTTCCCTTTGAAGGAACTCTTTTTTAGGTTTGGACATTCCATCTTCATGTGACCAGGCTTACCATATTCAAAACATGTGAATTTTTTGTTTCAAGTGGATGCGTCATTATTCTTGCTGAATTTCTTCATTTGTCTAGTTTTAGCAAATTTGTTCCTATTAAGGTACTTGCTGAACTTATTTACCAAAAGACTTATGTCTTCCATCTCTTCCTTTTCTGATTCATCTCCTGATGAATCATATATATGCTTGCTTTAAGAGAGATATTTTTCTTCTTCTTTTCTTGCTCTTCATGGTGGTCAAGTTGGCTGAGTTCCAGTTCATGTTCCTACAATTTACCAAATAAAGAAGCCAAGGATATTTTTGATAAACTTCTATTTTTAGAAATGACTATTACTTTTGGTTGCCATGTTTTGGTGAGTGATCTCATAACTTTTAAGTTTAAGTCACTATTTGATAATACAAGTGCAATAAGATGATTTGTAAAGTGAGTAAATCTTTTGGAGATCTAGTATTTTCACTTCATGCTTCATATGAAACATTTCGTATTCCTGGGAGAGAGTATTGAGTCTCGAACTTTTGACTTCCTTAGTTCCTCTGTGTGTAGTCTCTAGACCCACATTTCTTTAGCAGATATGCAGTTTGATACTCTAAAGAATTCATCAATGCCAAGTGTTGAAGTGAAGATGTTCTTTGCTTTGAGATTGTATTGTACCTTCGTTTTGTCTTCATCATTCCATGAGGATTTTGGCTTTAATTCTCTTACACCATTAACAATGGTGAAAGGTTCATAAGGTCCTTCCCCAATCGCATTCCAAATATCTAGATCTTGAGATCCTATAAAGATTCTCATCCTGATTTTCTAGAAGTCATAACACTCTCCACAAAATTTGGAGGTCGATTGATGTTGGAACCTTCTCCCAGAAATGATCTTGAGACCATCTTAGATACAGGATCACATTTCAGAATAATTTACTCAAAATAAGCTCTGATACCAATTGTAAGACTCAGATGCCAACTAAGAGGGGGTGAATTAGTTGTCTTAAATCTATGATAGATTTTTCTACAAATTTCAGAGTTTCTAGCAGCGGAAAAGTTATGCAGAAAAATATCAAGTAAATTTAAGGAGATAAGGGAGAAGAGAGTACTCAAAGAGTTTTATACTAGTTCACCTTCTTGGCCACTGAAGGTTACATCCAGTACTGTTGTAGCACAAGAGATTTCTTCACTAGATATTAAGAGTAGTAATTACACCCCGAGATTTCCTTGTACCTTACTCACTCTCTAATACCTAAGTCACTCTTTGGAAAACAACCTTTCCAAGTGACTTTATCCCCTTTCTTATCACACCTTTGTGATAGAAAGTATTTCAGCAAATTTAATGAAGTATTTCTGATAACTCTTTATACACTTAGTTATAATACTCATAAGGTTTGAAAATATTTGAAACTACACATAAAGCAACTTCAGAAACTTTAATCTGAAAGTTAAGAACAATTTGCAGAAAATGCAGAAAAAGTGTTTCAGAAAAATTCAGATTGTGTATGTGAGTTGCATGTTTGGATTATGAGTTTCAATGCCTTTAAATAGGCTTTCCAATCATCCATAACACCTCTATGAAAAGGTAGGATTCGATTGGAATGAAACCATTACATTTGGGGTGAAAATTGTTGAGTTTGAATATGAAAATCTGGTGTAACCGCTCTCAGTAATCAATTACAACATTGACGTAATCGATTACCCAAAAATTTTGTCCAACTGAGTAATTGATTACCACACTATGTAATCGGTTACTCTTATATACTGTAACCGGGTAATCGGTTACTCAAAGGGAGAAATCAATTACCTCATTCAGTTTTTGTTGGGAAACTCGTTTCTCACTCATGTAACATGTTACTTAGTTCTTGTAACCTATTACTTAGTCACATTAACTTGTTACTTAGATCTATTAATCTGTTACACAGTATTTTGAAAATTGTTTCCATTTATGCTTGTAGTTTTCAATTTTATTTTAAAATATTTTTGAGCATTACTACTAATTGTATATTATAGAGTATAAGGATATAAGTTCCTATAGACTTAGACTCTAAATTCCTTGAAGTTTTATCTTTATTGTCTTCATAAGTATTATTCATTTTCTTCTTTATGTGATGTTGGTGTCTTTATCAAAATTGTGTCAAGGTCAGGATTAAGATATTCTTCACAGTCGAGTCCACAAGGACTCTCTAGATAACAACATTCCAACTAAAAGGTGTTCTTCTAAGTTGATTTTGAAAAAGGCTTTTGGTTGGTTTGCTAACATAACTAAATCGAAATATAATAATATGATGAAAGAAGATGGGATTGAGTTTCATACTTATTATCTATATACACCTGATTCTTAAGGTGAATTCATTTAGTGATGATTATTCCATGCAATGACCTCAATATTACTAAAAGCTAATGTCTTAATAAATTTAACAACTTATGTAACAACGCTTTATGTCTAGTAACTTCAATTCATTAGATTAGGAAATATGAATTGCAAAATAATGTCTCCTTGTCTAGTATTTCATGCATGCAAGTTGAGTTAAAATTCAACATCTTATTTGTACTAATTGTCAATGTCTTGGTTTATACTAGTACTTTATCATAGGTAGATCTAGTGTTATAAAAATCGGTTCGTGCCGACCGGTGAACGGGTCTCAATACCGGTACGATACAGTAATTATACCGGTCATGCAATCATACTAGTTAAAACAAATCAAAATTGGTCATACCGGCCAGTTTTCAATTGAACCGTACCGGTCATACCAACAGGTTTTTATTTAAAATTAATTTTTTAATGAAATGAAAAAAAATATTAATTTTTTATTGATTTTTCAACATTAATAATAATATATTATATTTTTATATCTAATTTCGCTTTTATGTGGTTTAATTAGTGAACCACCGGTTGAACCGCTATACCACTATATCAATACTCTAACTGGTTTGATAACCGGTACGGTATTAACAACACTGAGTAGATCTATGTCTAATAACTATAATGATAAAATTCTGATTTATGAACCTTCAAGTACATCTCTATGTCTAGATTCTAAAAAGTGAAATGCATGCAATGACAAATAATACAAGTCTATGTCTAGGAAATGCATTATTTATTGAGTTATGCAAGTTCAGAATAATGCAAGTAAGAGACTAAGCAAATTATTCAATAATCATGCAATAAGCTGATCAAACTTAAAGCAAGTAAAAAGTAAATACAAAACTCAAATATAATCAAAACTTCATGAATTAATGGTGAATCAGTGTGTATATATCAAGTTCATGCTACATTCAATCGAAACAAGGGTTTTAGCTACTTATGTTCACCAGGTGTATGTAAAATATGGATAAAACACAACTCATAGGATGGTAGAACCACATACAAATGTGCATAAATTAACTTCTCTAACCCTTATACATTGATTCCATGATTAAAATGAGCCAATTACCCTAGAAACTTAGAAAAAAGTATTACAATTCAATATTACAAAGTGTGTATGCAATGGTTCATGTTGGAAGTCCTTAAATAATGTTTTGGTGTTGTCTTATGTACTCAACACACCTCTAGTTGGCTTTTTGTTACCTTTCAGTGCACCAAATTGCATTAGGTGCACCTCGGTGCGCTCAACGCAAGTAGATGCGCTAAGCACAGACAAAACGATGGCCAAATGCTGATTTTCGCTGTTGTTTGTGCTCAGTGCAACGAGTTTTGATTATTTTATCCATCTGACTGTTAACATTTGTGCTCCATCAGTTAGGAACAATATATCAAAATTTCAGCTCGATCCAATGGTTAACGAATGAGTTTTCGTGATTTTATCCGACATGTCATGGTTGAATTCTTAATTTTGTTCAACACTTGTATTATTGCCACAATTCCTATGGATTATGTTAGATTAATTCAAAAACTAGTGGTCCATGTTCTTGGAAGTTACTAGTTTGAATGAAAGTGTATAATATGGTAGTGGTTGGCAATTGATAGATCAAACTAGTGGGGGTGTTGTTAACTCCATCCCCTCTCACTTCATATGTAGTTTCCATGATAGTGGATGAGTTATTTTCTTCAATAACGCCTCCTAAACCCTTCCATAAATAGAGGTACTTATGAATTAAAAAAGGCATACCATCTTTACTATCTAATGAGTAGAAACACAATGTGATAATTAGTAAAAACGTTATAGTGGTTGAGTAAGGAAAGTGCAGTGCCATATAGAGAATGAAGGAAACTGAGTTCCTAATCATCAAGGAATGCATAAAGGGAAGGCAGAAATGTGAAAACAAAGGCAACTAGAAAGTGCACCAGAAAGAAGGAAAACTGAAATGGAATCAGGTATTCTTATCAATCTATTCTTTTATAACACGTGAATGTCATAATGTTAAGGACATTATGACATTCCTTGTAATTCTGGAATTGAATCATGAATACATTAAAATAGAATCAAAGACTTACTATTACGAAATGAAGTAATTGTGAAATTATTATATTTTGGTTTAATCTGAATTAAATTATTTCAATAAAAGTTGTAACACTTTCATGTATTTTATAATGTCACTATCAGAATGAAAATGAGAAATAACTATACTTGTATCAAAATTTAATTATTGATTTTAATATTAATTATAATTAAAATTATGATGCATATCTTGATCACGCAAAGGTGAATTATTGCATGTAATTAAGATTGTGATGCCTTAAGGATAATAAATTGAGTTTGTTCATTAATTATAATGCATATTTTGATCACCCAAATGTGAATCACTACATGTATTTAAAGATATTAAAGTTTTAAACATACTTGTTTGTGCTTGTTTATCTAAAGATAACATGCATGTTTAAAAAGTATGATTAATTACTCATTAAAAAATTATATTAGGCATCACTAATACAAGTTTAATGCATTTAAATTTCATCTAAAGATAAATTAAGTGCATGAATAAAAGTTTAGTTTGAATCCTTAAAGGTTTATTCAAAGCATTAAAGTGTGAGCATGTCTTATTTGAGCTTCATTCAATGCATTCGCCTTAGGCAACACATGTGTTAAGTTCAATGAATGAATTATGATGATTGGTACGAACAGATCCAGTTCTCACTTGGTGTGATGGAGCTGGACTTGGCCATCATTATGGATAATATCCCAACCATAAATGAGACCAGCTCAGAGACATACAAGACCCGATTTGAGGCTTGGGAGTGTCCAAACAGGTTAAGTCTTAGCTTGATGAAAATGTCAATCTCTAACAATGTCAAACCGTCTATGCCTAAGACGAATAATGCAAGGGAATTTAAGAGACTCGTCAAGGAGTACTCCCAATCGGACATTACAGAAAAGTCTGTGGTGAGAAATCTCGTAACAGAGCTAACGACCAAGAAGTTTGACTGGTCACAGCTCATTCATGATCATGTAACTAGCATGACAAATCTGGCTGTAAAAATGAATGGCATGGGAATGAAGGTGAGAAAAGCAATCTTAGTACAATTCATCATTAACTTCCTTTCTGTTGAGTTTGGTCAATTCTAGGTGAACTACAACACCATAAAGGAGAAATGAAATTTTCAGGAAGTAAAGTTCATGCTTGTTCAAGAGGAGGGAAGGTTATAGAAAATTAAGAATGACTTCATTCACTTGTCAATTCAGGAGTTAGCTAACACCAGCAGATTCAGACCAAGCAAACGAACAAAGGAAATAGGAAGGAAAAGACCTCCATTATAGAAGGGAAAATCCATAAAACCATGAACTGCTTCTTTTGTAAGAAGAATGTGCACTATAAGAAGGACTGTCGTAAAAATAAGAAATGGTTCGAAAAGAAAGGTAAACATTTTTTTCCGTTATAGATGAATCATTTCTTGGTGAAGTTCCTTTAATACTTATTAGTTAGACTCTAGTGCAACAACTCATGTGTCACATATTGTGCATGGAGTCCTTTCAATTCAAACCCATGAAACTAAGAAGTTTCTTTACATGGGGAACAAAATGAAGACACGAGTTCATGGAATTGGGACATATAGATTGATCCTAGATAGTGGAAACTATTTAGATCTAGAAAAGTGTATTTATGTTCCTGAATATACTAGGAACTTGGTTTCTGTTGCTAGGCTAGATTGTATAGGCTTTAATTTTAAGATTTGGCGTTCTTGTTTTAATTTGTATAAACATTCATACTATTTCGTTTCTGGTACATTAATGAATGGTTCAATTTGCTTCAATCTTGATTTTATGTTTAAGGAATCTTTATTTAATGTTGAACATGATGTTGGTAGAAAATTTAAAATTTTTGATAGGAATTTTGCTTACTTGTGCTGCCATCAAAGATTAGGCCATATATCCAAAGAAAAGATAATGAGGTTAACAAAAAGTGAGAATTTGCTTGTTTTGGATTTTGGTGTTTGGAATGTTTGTTTATATTGTATTAAAGGAAAACAAACTAAACACATATCAAAGAACTCAGCCACAAGAAGTAGCAAACTTCTTGAATTGATACACACATATATTTGTGGTCCAAATTTCAATCTTTGGCGCACCTCGATGTGCTCAGCATAGACGAAACAATGGCCAAATGCTGATTTTCGCTATTGTTTGTGCACAGTGTGGAAACCTGCGCTCAGCGCAACGAGTTTTGATTATTTCGATGATCCAATTGTTCACATTGATGTTCCATCAGTTAGGAACAACATATCAAAATTGCAGTTTGATCTAATGGAGAACGAATGAGTTATCCCAATTTTACTCCAACATGTCATGCCTAAATTCTTGTTTTTGTTCAACAATTGTCTTATTACCATAATTCTTTCGGATTAAGCCTACCAAATACTACAGAGGTGAGACTTGGCCATTTAAACAAGTTTTAATCATATATTAGTACAATTTTATTCATTAGACTTGATTAAATAGTTACAGTGTCGTAAAAAGAGTGCATAAAATATTATCATTTTGATATTTAACAATCACACTATTTGCATTGATGTTCGAGTACAATGTGGTACATATGTATACATTATGTAAACAATCAATATTCATGTTAATTAGCTTAGTTCAATTTAGATCAATTTCACTAGCATATATTGTATTTTATCATTAATTATTTTAATTATGAGCAACTTGAAATTTGGAAACAAAATTAAGCAAGTGAATGTTGGGCATAGACTTAAAGACATAGAGACAAAAATAATAATATTATTAGCTATTAAATTAATTAAAAATAGTTGATAAAAAGAAGTTGGAACTATTTATTAAAAATGATGGTGACGAAAGAACACTTAAAAATAGTGCATTGAATCATCGTATAACTATGGATGATTCTGTCCAATTCAATCATTATTGTTTCTCACGGTAAACCTACATATATTGATTATACATATTATAGACTTTAAGGTTAACACATAATATTAATAATTGATACAATATCTTACTAATTGAGATCTCTGCTTTTTATGTTGAAAGTTACTAAAAATATTTCATAATAAATTGGTACTTGAGGAACAAAATCAAAAAATTAAATAGTGGAAAAACATGGAATATAAAATACAATATAAAATTGAGAGAAAATTTGAACATTAACACAAATCTAAACCTAAAATATCCAATGAGATTACAAAATTAAAATAGATTGCATTGATATATGCATGGATCTATGTCCCCGTAAATCTTGAAAAGTTGGAAAAGATTTCCAACAAATATCACATACATAGTAATTCACTTTATTTTGAGTTTCATATTCTGAGTTTGGAGCCTTTAATTTCTTCACTAACAATTTCATGACCTTCTCTTCCCTTTCATCGAAAATATCAATATGATCTTGCATTGCATCTTCAATATTCATGTGTCCATAAACCTTCTTTTTCTCATTATAGTTGATGCTTCCGCAATATTCTTTCCCTTGCATGAGATTATTGAAGATTGGCGACTCTTTGACACAACCACCATAGACTAAATAGTAAGAAAGTAATTTTTCCTTGAAGACATATTCAAAATATTCTCGCCAGTTTCATGAACACTATACTAGTGTTTTTCAATTACATTTGTATATTTGGTTGGAGATTTGAGGTTGACATTACCATCAACATCTCTGATACATTTGTCGACATCGGTTCTTAATTATTGGAGAGCTTTACCAGCAGATTTAAGAATCTAATCGTTATGCTCATCACTAACATAAAAATTTGACCGGAAAAAACATAAATACAACACATAAATACATTGCATGGAAATACAAAAATTCATATAAATTGCATGAATATACAAAAATACATATAAATTGCATGGAAGCATATACATTGCATGAATACAAAAAATACATATACATTGCATGAAATCACATATACATTGCATGAAAATACATATACATTGCATGAAGACATATAAACACAAACACTAAAATGAAAACTCACTATTATTTCATTCTAGATACGGTCCTTCGAGGGTTTCAACCTAACATCAGTACAAGAGTTGAATGACATCGATACATTCTACCTAAACATGACTCCAATGTAGCTAACCAATATGTTGTCACCCTTCAAGTTTAATGGTTGGTCATTTGTGTTTCATTCAACTGGTAGTTTCACATCCTTAGTTCTTGCACGAATGACTTTCTTCATGTAAGTCATTCCACGTGCAGTTTGTTTATGAACAAAGAGTTGCTTATCTTGTAGTATCTGTGTAGCATCGTCACCACTATGAGAATCATGATCACCACTTTGGAAAGTCATTCATGAAGTTTTATTAAGTTGGTTATCTGTTTTATGAGTGTATGAAGTTTTCTTTTCAAACAGGTTTAAGAGTGTAGAGTGAAGTGAATCAACTTTAGATATTTAAAAGTCGCAATAAATCAACAACGCTCATTTAAGAAAATTTGATGAGGTAGATTGTAGAACAAAAGCAAAAACTTCATTATTTAAAATAAGGATAAATATATATTGCCAAAATACAATGTTCAGGGCTCAAAATAGAACTAAAAATTAACATCCAAAAAAGACAAACAGAAAAAAGGAAATTAACATCAACAATTGTTCATTCTTCAAAGTGCCCCTAAGTCGAAGAAATCATTTTAGTTCATAAAATAATTAAGATATTCCACATAGTCTGAATCATCCCTTATATTCGTTAAGAATTGTTGTAAAATAAATAAAATAAAAATTAGATTGAGGATTGAAGATATAAAAATTAAACATTCAAATCTAGTAAGAAGTTAAACATAGAGATTGAAGATTTCAAAAGTCACATGCACATTCTTTTTTAGGAATATCTTTTTTCTATTTTTTTTAACAAAACTTTGCTTTTTCTTTATGTCTTGTATTGCTCTCATTTCGGTTTCTTTGTTTTTTATTCATCTTGTCTTTTTCTCTTTGTGTGTCATGACTAATTATAAAAGGAAACAATGAATGAGACAATGACTAATTAGACAAATACAAATACAAATCATTGAATATAAAAGACACATAGAAACAACAAATTATTGTGCTTGGTTGAGAAGAAAATAACAAATATCTTACACGACTTGGAAACATTAGTGTGAACCATAACATATATAGATTCAAACGGAAAGAGAATAGTTATCACCATCCTTGGCAGATGTGCAGCCAAACAAAGAATATGCATAGAAACAAAGAGACGCATAAAGTACTCCACTATTAATTTTTCTAATAATTAATTGTCATATCCAAGCAACGACACTCATATAAGAATGTGTTGTTACTATGTCATATTCAACAATCCTCAATTAATCATGTGATATTGAATAGATGTAACTTAACAGTGATGTCTTAAAGGTGTGCTAGTAAATAGAACTCACTCAAGCCAGCACTAATTCAATAGCGCTCATTCACACCTACGTTATTGAAGTTATATTCGCTTATCCAAATTGACAGTGCTTGCTTGAATGAGTGATATTGATGATCTTCCGCCTCGTTTATAACAGCATTGTTCTAGAAAGCGTGATTGAATAACCATGGTTTATTACGATATTTGGTGTAGTGACTAGTACTCTTTCTACCACTCTTACCTATCTTTTGCCATCTTGGTTGACAAGAAGACTTTGATATATCAATAGCAGGTGCAACAACAACTTCATCATATTCATCATCCTAATAATCTCCAAAATCAGAAGAACTATGCTTATTATTATGATGATGAGATTGAATAGGAGGGAAAACACCCCTCCAAGGTCTGTTAGAGTGAATTATCATGTGTCACACAATGAATGACTCGAAGGAAAATCCTTTTTGCAAAGATAACAAGTGTGTTTCTTAACATTTATCATTATTAGTACTACTACTTCCTTTTGAGAGATTTTATAAACGAGTTTTCACTGTGACAGCTTGAAAGTGAGATCTATTTAGCTTCACCAAAAGCGCGTATCTATAGTGAAAAGTTGATGCCAAATATAAATGGTAGAGTTTATCAATATCTTAAAGATTTTTTTGTTACCAAATGTGTGATAAATTGTAGAAAAATATGTGGGGGCATTCCTTTTCTTTAAATATATATCTTATGGGCCATTCATTTACTTTAAACGTATATCTTATGGATCATTGGTTCAGAAAATAACATATAACAAAAACTTATAAATATAAAATTTAAAATAGATTTGTTCACTTAAACAATATATATTCGTTCTGATGATAATTTACTAGCCAGAATCTATATTTAACAATGGTCTTTTAACAGTGCTTTCTAGCACAACGCTGTTAAATATAATACGAAAGATAATTAATTGTGCTCTTTTAAACAAGTTCTGTTAAATTTGATAAGTGAATATAGCTTTAACGGCGATTTCTTCGATAAGTGTTTTTTGTATGTTTGCATAAGATATTCAATAATATTTTTTAAGCAAACGTTGTTGATTTGAATCTATTTGACACTGCTGGCTTAAATAAGTGTTGTTAAATATGACATATCAACAACACTCGTTACAATAAGTGTTGTTAAAATAGATTCAAATCAACAGTACTTGCTTAAAAGTGTTGTTAAAAGTTATATATTCAAAAACCATTTGTTTTAGTTATTACTTAATAAATATTTATGAAATTATTTAATTTTATTTTGAAAGATATAATTCGAGTAAATATTACACAAAAATAATCCAAATTGTTCACAGAAACTCATATGCTAGTTTTTCATATATAACACAAATTGGTCATACATATACAAAAAATGCAATTTTTTATTACTTCGAAAAAATATTCTAAATCATCAACCAATATTATTAAAATAGAATATTAAGGTATGTGATTTAATACAACAAAAACTCATATTTGGTAAGTAAATTATGTTATTTGTCATTCAATTATCAAAAGTTAAACATAATATGATAACTAAGTAATTTTAAAAAACTTTGATATCTAACAGCAATTTTTAAGGAAATGATGTTGATTTGAATCTATTTAATAGTGTTTGCTTAAATAAGTATGGTTAAAGATGATATATCAATAGCACTCATTACAATAAACGCTATTAAAAGTCATATATTCACACACAAAAAACAGTTAACCATTATGGCTTATGCGTCCCGGTTTTTTGAGAACATTATAGACCGACCTTGCAACATCAAAGTTCCGAAAGAATCATCCAACTACACGACGTCCCTTGCAACGCATGGCTGCCTTCATCATTTTCCACGTATATTTTAAAAAGGATAATTAGAAAATAGTTAAATGTCACTTGGTTATATCAAAATTATTAAATAAATAACATGACGTAAATATAGCAAAAAAGCATGTAATTAAAATATTTTGTAGGATTCAATAGCCTAGTCTAGTTTTCTAATGATGTAATTAAAATATTATGTAATTAAAAAAGTAAATAAATAACATGACAATCAATGATATGTCTTTGCTATTAATTTTACTTTTCTAAAATAGATTATTTCTAAATATATACTTTAAAATTTTAAAATTTTAATGAGGACTCGGTCGTGAGATTACGACTCATGTCACATCTTTCTTTCCTTTCTAGCAGAGAAGTTGTATGTTGATGTCATTCGTATTGTCTCTTTTATTTATTAAAACGGAAAGGGGGTAACTGGCTAATGTTGACTCTTCGTCTATTAATCCCCTTCGATCAATTTACATAATTGCTACAAAGTTAATTAAATCAAACCAAACATCTTTTAAACCAGAACTACATAGTCTTGATTAGGAATGACAATGGATATCCGGATCAGTGAGTACCCGCAAAAAATACTCATAATGGGTCGGGTCTGAGTCCATGTTTTTGGACCCGTGGGTAATAAGAACCAAAGACCCGTCGTTGGATGGGTCTGGGTCTGGGCAATAGGTACCCAAACCCATGGGTACCCGGACCCGCTATTCCTTCCTATATATATGGGAGGGGATTCACTTACTCCTGGTGTAAGTTTAAACAACTTACTCCACATCTTAGCCATTAATTTTAGGAAAATTCAATGATTTAAATTAGAAAGTAGATTTATACCATCAGATTTCCCTAGAATTGATGACTAAGATGCGGAATATGTAGATCTCTATATATATATTGTTAATCCATAATGTTATATTGTTAATTCATAAATATAATTGATATGTTGTTGAACAGTAATATTTAAGTAGTAATGTGATATTATGTTGTTAATTGATATGTGTAATATAATATTATGTTATTTGAACAATTCTTATTAAGTCAATTTTATGTCAAAATATTGAAGTAGAGGTATGAGGCTTTTTGTTTTCTATGAGATTATCGTTAGTGCAAGAAAAGCTATCAAGGTATGCCTCATAGTAATCAAATACAGGATGAAATGTCTTAATAAACTAACCTCTCTCAATGAAAAGGAATTAGTTTTTAATCTAAAAATCTCCTTCCAAATATTCAAAAAAAAAACAATTACATCACTATTGATCGTTAGCACCTTTATAACGATCTTTTTATAAAAGAATAATGGTGTAATCAAATTAAGAGAATGATCCAGAGTTAACAGTCCTTGAGGGACTAGTGAATCATATCATATGTTGAAACCCCTATTGCATGACGCAAAATGTCAAGTATCTCAATACATGGCCATTTTTTTCTTCAAGTGTATATCTTTTGGACCATTGGTTGAAAAAAAAGATTTGTTTTGATAATTCAGAATGGAATATAGTTAAATATGTCGTAAAAAACTTTGAAGATCAAAGAAGATACATATTAACTTTAACTGTTGAGAGAAAATAAAGTCAAGGTGGATCAGATAGAAGAAAAGGTTAGTAAAATATTTTGTCAATATATTTATAGGTTTATTTTGTCAATATTAAATACCCCCATTAATATATATGTAGTTACCCACCACTTAAACTTAAAATTCATGAATTGTTAACAGTTAGGAGGAACACCAAGTTAAAACCAAGTATGAACTCTTAACAAACATCTTTGTGCACAAGAGAAAACATTTTTAATTTGATACATATTGTATACCTTCAGCTTGAGAAATAATTTGAATGCATATTTTTTGTCACATGAAATGATAAATGCAATACACTTTATCTACCATCAGTTCTATATTTTGCTACAAATAAATAAGTAAAAGGTTCTAAAATAGAATAACTAAGTTAACTCCCATAGTTATTTCTTCATACACTATGATGTAAACCAAGGGGGGCAACCTATGATTTTTGGAGGTCATGTTCTTGCAAAGAATATATAGCATAGTTTAGTTTATTTTATTTGCATTGATTCAAATAAATGATATTGCACTCTCATATAGTCTTAGGTTTATTTTCATTCAATTATTTTAGCATTTAATTCATGTAATATGGGTTGGAATTTTTTGTAACATGGTCCATATTTTGTGACCAAGTAGTTTACTTAGATTCAAGGGTAAGCTTGTCACGTGACTAGAGCAATGATATTAAAGCATGGTCATTTTCTTACATGGAAGAGGACGTGAGGAACTCTATCTCTAAGGAAACAAGGAGATAAGGCATGGAGAAAACAAATTATTTGAAGATAATTATAAAGATTATATCTTTCAAATCTGATCCAATTTAATGCTACAAACAAGGGATCAAGTGAATATAGAATTATGTTGTGGAAGGCTACAATCAAGGAAGTGAAGATAAGATTTGTTTATACCAACAACATATCTTATAAACAAATCAGCCCCAACAAAGATAGATTTGAGAATTCAAATTTGACAAGCAATTTAGTCAAATCCTATCATACAAAATTCGACCAAGCAAGGAAAGATCAACCCTTTATCAATCAAGGATCACACGGCTATAATTAAGGAAATTTGATTGTAAAGTTGTTATCCTACTTGCTTGAAGATAAATTTGGTTGCTTAAAGATAGATATGATTTGGCAAAAGGGTTAGCTCACCATCTTATCTTCTCCAAATCCGTGGCTACTCAACAAACTCAAGTCAAAGACTCACTCATAACTCAGCCACACCCAACTGAGGCCAAACTCATTCAAAGGTCAAGTTACTCATTCTGGTTGCAACCATTATTTACATGATTTAAATTAGGAGCTACATTATTATTTCATATTTATTTTAGCCTAAGTTTTAATAAGGATTTTTATTATTCAAGTTAATTAGGATTTAGTATTTTATTTCAGCCCAAGACATTTAGATTGCCTATTTATGTAATTGAATTGTCATTAATAAAGTTAAGTTTGTTTTTGAGAAAAAATGGATTGAATTCCTAAAATTGAGTCAAAGCTCCTTAATTTGAACTTATCAAGATTCTTATTCTTGTGGTGTTCTAAGACTCATCACCCTCTCGGTGTGGCGTCTAAATTCTTATCAAGATCCTTCCTTGTGGTGAATATCATTGACTTATCAAGCTCTTGAGCTTGTGGCGTCTCCATCTTCATATCTTTTCCATCTTTTCCCACAAATTTATCCTAAAATTGTCCTAAAAATCTATATCAATACCAACACCGAATTCTGATTTATAAAGCTCTTAACTTCAAACTAAAATGATCTTACAATCAAAGGCACCCCTAGAAGTTGTCATCACACTATTATATGCAAACCACATTCAGAATAGTCCAAATGTGTAAAACTCTCTTATTAAGTTTTCGGGTGAAGTAAAAAGGTAGAAGAGGAAGAGTAATAATTTTGGAAGAATAAATAACCAGTTTTAATTTATTTAAATGTAGATAATAAATTCAAATTGGTACTTAACCAAAAGAATTTGATAATAAATGAAATTATAGGAGGTATTTAATGTTTATCATCAATTATATCATAAAAATTGTATTATACCAACCAAATGACAATTAAATCAAACTTATAATTAAATAAAACATATAATTAACTCATTTAAAACCAGTCAAAACTAGAAAATATTGGTCAAAAGTTAAATCACACTGTACCAATCAAAACTAGTTTACTCAAGAAAAAATTCAAAATTTCAAAATAACACATTAAATATTCTAATATTAAATATAATAATTATTTGTAATATATATGGTCATTGAATCATTTCAATACTTAGGTTTTATATTGTGAATAATATTATTTATATCTCTAAAATTATTATATTTATTCTAATATAAATAACTTACCTGATATGCAATTTAATTAGTGAATCATAGATTAATCAATCATACCATAACACCAAACTTTAACCAGTATGATAATATGTACGGTATTAATAACACTAGTATAAGCTACTATCTGCTTCCATATCTTTTTATGTTTAAAATTTTCATTACTTGCCAAATCATTTTATATTTTAGTGATTCAATACACATTTATATTTTCTTTTCTTATTATATTATTATTTATCATTTTCATTATTATTTCTCCATTTTCCTTTAATATAGTTTAATGTGGGTTTAAATATGATTATTATAGTCAAATTATATCAAAAACTTATATCTTTAATAGTTTTCAATCTACATGCTTAGAGGTGGAAATGAGTTAAGTCAAACTTGGAGTTGAATTCAATGTCGAACTATTTTTTCAGCTCAAGTTCGACTTAGTTAAGGCTCACAAACTTTCGAGCAGGTAACAAGCTCAAATCTATGTCGCTCATCAACATAAATTTAAAGGCCTACGAGATATTGGAACTAACAAGGATATCCCTCTATCCTAAGGGTAAGGAACTAATCCTTTCAGGGTGAGTAATTGCCCCTCCCAATAAGTGGCGTGGCGCTCTCAGAAATCAATATTTTGACATTTTGGTCTTTCTAAGGATCTAGTAAGACCTTACATAACTAGACCAATTTCTTATTGGTTGTTAACGTGAGAAAAAAACATTTAATATGTATCGTTGAATCTTATTGGAATTGTCGAGATTAAAAGTTTTTAAACGACCATGTGATTATTAACTAACTTTTAATTAATCATAACCTTTCATATATGATTGCATGACTCTGATTTATTGTTCTGACAATTTTTATGTGAGAATTATTCTCACTTGAGTCATTCCCTTGTATATATGTATATAATCGAGTCAACTCATGAATCTAACGAGTCAAATTGTATTTGATTCATGTTCGATTCGTTTATTTAACCAACTTAATTTTTAACTCATGTTCAACTTGTTTGGTTCATAAACCAACTTTATGTAGCTAAATAACGAGTCAAGTTTCGAATGAATATTCACTTAATTTTCTTCATTCAAATATGCATAGCGTAAAACTTAAAAGAATTGAAATGAGAGGATTAATTAAAAATCAACTACACCCTCATCAAAGACTATAGATGTACTACTACATGATTAACTCACAAAAGATTAAGACCTTATACATGTCATATATATATATATATATATATATATATATATATATATATATATGAGAAGAGATCAATTTACACTCAAATTAAGTTATAATAGTTACATAATCTCAGTTATTTATTTTCTTAAACCTAATGGACCATATGGGTGAGTGAAATAAATGATGAGATAGAAAAAGAAAAATCTTAAATAACTTTTAAGTTTCACTCATTTGGTCCGTTGGATTTAAGAAAATTGATAACTGAGATTGAGTGTAAATAGTATAATTTAACTTGGGTATAAACAGATCTCTCATATATATAGTTTAACTAGGTAAATGAGTTTTTTAGTTGGAGAGATTGGATTATACACCATTTGGACAAAGTTAGCCCTCATATTTTAATTGTAATAAATTTAAGAACAAAGATCCACTTATTCCTAAATTAAAATTAAAAAATTTAATTCTTATACTAATCATTAATTCTATGCACATCTAATGGATTTATTTATAATTTAAACCAATAGATTTCCCTAGAACTAATGGCTATGATGAACAATAAATTTAAAAAAAAGTTACTATTGAAGTAAGTAGATTCTCTCCCTAAATTTAGTAATATGAGTACTTTTATTATTTTCATTTCAAAAAAATAAATCACCTCTCATCCCTGACTTTTTTTTCCCCTGGTTAACCTACTTATCCTAAAACATCAAAAATCCCTCCACCCCCAGAACTTGCATCGCTGCACTGCGCCCCACCACAACAGAATATGCACCGCCAGACCCAAACAACCCCCTCAAACATCCCGAAACAGATTGCAGATGTTAATAATTGGAGGATCAATGTTCTTCTCTTCAATTTTTCTGTTTTCTGATTTGTTCATACAGTAGAGATGTTATTTAGAATAAGATTATATGAAATGCATTGGCTTTCTAAATAAATTTATTTTATGGTGTCTTAGTTTTCCTTGATCGTTTAACTTATATGTAATATTGAAATCTACAAGGAAGAAAGAATAGGTAGAAGTTGGGGAGCAACTGCCCCAGGATGGCCTTATGTTGAGGAGGTGATTACTCCATCTGGAAATTGGCTTATTGTAGGATATTTGGAAGTGATACAACCCATCAAATATAACACCAGCATATTATTGTTAACCTACTCCAATTAAGAAAAGTCATTTCCCTAAATTAGCAAAACCATTATTTTTTATTAAAGAATGGTTTAATATGTTTAAACATATTCTTCTCATAAGTAGATTACACTAACATATCATTAGGTGTTACTGAAATTACATAAATTATTTCTCTTTATTTATACATACATATATAAATCACCCTAATTATATACGTACATTACACTCACTACTAGGGATGAGCATGAGACGGATTGGGACGGGTTAAGCATGTCTTTCACCCGTCCTTAAAAATTGATTGGGTCAATTTTTTAAGTCGAACCCGTCCCTAATTAGGATGAGACAAGATGGGTCCAAAATAAGACGGGTCAAAATAGGGGCGGGTCCAGGTTGAAAAATGGCAAAATGACAAACGTAGATTTTTTTCTCAAATCTTTAAACATGCACATAAAAAATTATCACAATATGTATATAAACTCAACTACAACTTGCATTCCACATACATCAGTATATGAACTATAAACCGTAAATTGCATTATTCAAACTAAAATTATCACAATCACGTGACTGAAAATTATAAAAGACATTGAAAATTTCAGAACAATTTAAACTGTCAAGTGTCAACATAAGCTGAAGTATTATTGTAAATGATAAAAAAACACATGAGAACTGAAATGACAACAACGTGACAATAAGAGATCGGTCGGTGAACTGAAATGATAACAACATGTCAATATGGGTCGAACATGATGGGTATTGATAGATACTTATTCAACTATTCTTGATATATAACTAAAATAGACTGGCCGAATGACTCGGACATAGACCTGAGCCCGTCCTTTTTTGATGTCAGGTCTATCTTTTTTAATTGGGTCTGTCCTTTTTTATTTATTTAGATGGGTCAGACATATCCCTAAGTCATCGGGTTGAGACAGATCTAAGGGTCCGTGATAAGTGCTAAACATACCTAAATTTCATACATTTTTATGGCACTTATCTTAAGCATAATTGAGAAAAATCAACTTAAAACATTACTTTTGTATAAAATATCACAATCTTGTATATTTGTATGTATAGTTCTTTTTTATGTATTTTGTAGGATTTGAGGTGCTCAACCACTTAAGAAATAAACTAAGAAGTAGTTGTACTACTTAGTTTATTTGCCAAGTTAAGCATACTTTTCTTACGATCTTATTTTCATTACTACTTCAATATTAGAGTAGCCAAGATTAGGGTGTGACAACCTAATCTCTTTGTGGACGTAATATTGTTTAGTAATAAATATAAGTGACTATCATTCTACCATTTTAAGACATACATTAAAAGAAGGATTTTAGAACTTGGTGTTTAGAGTAAATCAAAGTAAAACATAAGAACTTGTCTAAGTAGTTCAAACTCATAAGAAGATGAAAAATATTTTCCTTATTCAAATTGATCTTGTCTCCTCAAGAATTTGTGAATACTTAGTTTATTTTTCTTGTTAATTTATTTATATGCAAATCAAACAACAAAACCATCAAAATATGTTTAAACCATTATTTGTGCTTTGACATGTTTATATGATTTATTTTATTAGGCAATTCCTTGTGGTTCGACATAACCCTATAGTATACTACAATTGAATCTTGAAAGAAGTGTAAATTGTAATATAGTAAAGTGTTATCAATAAATTTATTTGTTGAAAACACATTTTAATATACAAAAGTGGTGAAACTAACTTACTAACTTTTATTTACTGTCATTTACTTTACGCAATTTATTTATTCTTTAATATCAACCTTCCTTAAGGGAGAAATTTGGTTTGTTAATAAAATGAACCCGAAGGGAGTAAATAAATAAAAAGTCACCTAAATTTATTATTCTTTTATTCCTTAATTATTTATTTGTTTCTAACAACTAACTATACATCACTTTTGTATATTAGAATTCTATTAAACCAGTGTTGGAATTTATTCCATAAAACCGAGATGGTATTCAAAGGTACTTAATAATTATGTAATAAGGGATTACTTCGATATCATTGTACCGGCATTAGAATTTATTCTAACAAAGCCGAGATGGGGCAAAGAAGGAATAACTCGTTCACATGATTATTAAGAAGTAAGTTGTAACTGGAATATTCTTGAAACCATTATACCGACGTTGAAATTTATTTCAACAAAGCCGAGATGACGAACAAAGAATAAAACCGAGTTCACTTATTTAATCAAATAAAAAGAACACACCGAAAAAGAGAGGAATAAACTCCTCTCTCAAAAATATCTTTCAACAGTCGAGTCGGATCGGGTCTGGCTCATCCCTACTCACTACCCATATAAGAGAGATAAGTGTAATATCTTAATAACAAAAAAGAGTGATAAGTATAATTAAGTTAAACAAAATATGATATTTTGTGTAGACAAATGCAAATAGTATAAGAGTCAATATCTTTTCAATATTTTTGGTTCGTTATAACATAATATAAGAGTATTTACACATCTCCTTAGAATTATTAATATAATTTGTAAGGAGGCAAAAATAATGAATAGTAATTGTCAACTTATACTATTTGAATTTATCTATACAATATATAATATTTTGTTTAATTTAATTACACTCATCACCATTTTTTCTAAAAGAACATATTTATACCTCCTGTAGTAGTAGTCAGTATAATTATGTACATAATTTAGGGGTGGTTTGCGTAGGTACAAAAAAGAGATAATATTTTGTATAGGTAAAAAAATGATATTTTGTATAATTTCACTAAAACTTAATGGATGTTAATATAATTTACTCTAAAATTTAATATTACAGTTCAATCATTTGTTTATTTAGTAGTGTATTTTTAACAAATATCACTGTAATAATAAATATGATAAGGCAAATTATTTTTAGCAATTTATTATTCACACGTGATCAAATAGTTGTATAAAAGCCAATGGCTGTTGGTTCAAGTGGTATATAAGCAAGGTCTCAGGTTCGAGTCTTATGGATGGAAAAAATAATCGCTGGAAGAGTTACCACATATCTGTGGATGTTCGCGGCTCAGACGGGATTGCCTCTAGTGCAAGGATACATGTGGGAAACCAAAAAAATAGTTGTATAAAAAATATATTTATGAATGACTTTTTTACTATTCTTTTATGAATGGCCAGTGCAATTTTAAGTTGTCCATGAGTTGCTCTAAGAAAAAGATCTAGAGGTGCATTAATTATTTAATTTAGTTAATAAATTTGACACATACATACTACTGTTTATTTACATTCTCTAAGCTGTAATTTTATTGATAATAATAATTTCAGTGATTTTTGTAAGTATAGAACAACATGAATGTCATGGACTGACCCTTGCATTTAACAATTATTGCCTCCAAATGAGTTCACACAATACACTTTCCCACAAATATTGAAACTATATTAATTAGTTGGTGGTATCAATTCTTCTATGGAGGCACCAATAAGCTAAAAAACGGTAGCTTATAGCCATGGCTAGTAGAATCCACACTTCTTTTAAGCCACCTTTTAAGTTGACAGTGTCAAATGAAGGTGAACTTTGTAGGGTCTTGCACCCTCCATTGCTTTCACAATCATATAATTCATCTCCTGAATATTGAACTTTTAGAAGCAACCTGAATCCGTAGTACATGAAGGACATGTATTTCAACCACCTCATGAACTTCGGTATGTGCTATAAAAAAAACATGTCCTTAGTTAGTGTTGGGAATCTTGCGTTAAGGAAAGAAGTGTGAGAGTCTTATTCAAAGGAGGTAATAGGAATCAACATAGAACTAATCATGTTAAGTTATTTAATGACAAACTTAGGTGTTATTTTTCGAAGTGCTTTTTCTTTTCTCATGAGATTATATTAATGAAAATATAACATGTAATTTTTGTTGTTCTATTCTTTATTGGGGAATAAGCACAAAATAAATAACGCCGTTCTTAGGAAAATACTAAACCTTAGATATTTTTTTGCCAAGAATAAGTTAATATTGTTATTGACTCTCGAATAGATTAGTGGCAAGTGGTAACTACCACTTTGACTTATTCCCTCCATCCCACAAAAATACTAAATCTTTACAAAGTCAAAAGAAATATGATTTGTCTAGTAAATCAGTCAATTATCAAGCACTTAGAGGTTCAGTTTAGCCTTGGCACATTGTATGTTTTGTGACTAAGAGATTATATCTTCAAATCATTGAAATTGAGTGTTTACAAGTAAAGGTGGAAACATATGAGACCGTCTATCAGAAGTCTATTACTTGATCTATAATAGATTAGATGAGGCCAAATTTTTTTCACAAACAAGTTAAACTCAGACTTTTTAGGAAGTCTATTAAGCCTAACAAGCCATTATATGATAATGTCCATATTATACTATTTTAATTTAAGTAATATTATTATAGATTAATTTTAATATAAAAATGTATACAAAGATAAAATTTAATTCTTAGGGTTAGATGGATCTAGTTAAAAAGAGGTCTTTTAACCTATTTAAAATTTGAGTGTAAAATGTGTGCATTGACAATCTAAAGATTTATACACAGTCAGTGCATCATCTACCATTCATTTGCAATACTTTTATTTAAAAGTCAATGATGACTAAAAATCAATGGTGGATGATACAGTGAGAGTGTAAAAAATCTTTACACTGTCGATGTATATATCTTTTTCCCATTTAAATATAGATATTGTGGCATATTTTAATATCATATAGTGTAACATACATTTAAACAGATAAACAAATCAGACTAGGCTTTTAAATAAGTGAAGTGTAACTTTGAAAATTTTTTAAATATGTTAATAGGTCAGGTCCAAATTCTTATATACTATATAGGCTGGTCTATTTAAGACAATACCTAATCTAAATATATTAATAGGTCAGGTCCAAATTCTTATATACTATATAGGCTGGTCTATTTAAGACAATACCTAATCTAAACTATTTTTACCTTTATTTGTGAAGTTAAGATTTGATAGGTATATTCTCTGTCTCATATATTCCGGCATATATTTTATCAAGCACTTAATTAAATCCTGACCAATTATATACCATAGTATGTAATTCCCAAGACTATTTATTCATTATCCTAACATCAATTTGGTATAATAATTTTTACATGTCAATCAAATCTTTGTGGGACAAATGTAGTATCTCATAACCACCCTTGAATCTTGACAAATTTGGAATTTTGTCAACTTTTCACTCATTGTGTGGGTTACTCTACTAGTTATGTCCCAATTTCAATAGGGAATTTGTCCACGGAATGACACCAAACTTTTCTCTTCTTAGCACTATGTCAATTTGCTGAGTGGATTACTTTGCAGTGATAATATTATGGTTGTGATGACCGTTATAACTAAATCATGCCACAATTATGATATAATATTGAATTACAATGATGTGGGCACAACATATTACATTTGTGGCACAACTACTGCAATTTAAAATATTGACAGTTCTCATTATTTGAAAAGCTTTTGCACTAAGAAGATATTGTACATACCTGAACATAGTAGCCACCTGTAAGGAGAAACATCATTAGAATCAAAGAAGCAGCCATCCCTGATCTTTTAATACTCATAACTGCAGCTCCAAACAGTTCTCCTGCACCCTGCATGTAACAACAATATATGCATCAAAACTTGAAACAAATCGAACCCTACTAACTAACATATTCTGACTAAGTTCATAAACTTACTTGACTTGTTACAGCTATTAACAGAACAGTAAGTAATGTCAAGAAGAAGCATGCAATAGTCCTCTTAAAACCAGCCATGAAGTACAAGATAGCCATGAAAATAGTAGGATAGAAAACATGTGCCACCATGTCACACAGAGTGCTGCATGCATAGTATACACTTAATCTATACATGTCAGCTTTCCTTTCTTTTATCAAGTACACCTTTTCAAATGGAAAGACATAGACAGCTCCAAAAATGCAAGAAGATGTCCAGAATATACAGATGTAGAATACTAAACCAACCTGCAACATAGAAAGTATTCCATTTTAGTGTAAAAGATGTGGATAGATAGATAGATAGATAGATAGTGACAATTTAGCATATCAATCTTGTAACTTGAGATACCAACAGCGTTGGTTGATCTAGTAGTATAAGGCTCATTGGACTCCCAGGTAGACCAAAAGGTCAAAGGTTCGATTCTTGTGAGCGACACTTGTTAGGAGGGACAACCATGAACCCTGAAGAAGATTAGTTTCTTACCCAAAGGGTGAGGGGATACCATTGGTTATACAAAAAAAAATCTTGTAATTTAAACAGTAAAATGGAAATTACCTGATCTCTGAGTTGAGCCTCAGTATTGGTTGAAGATTTCCACCAAAGTAGACCCAATAAAAGTGCAACTCCAAGTGCTTGAACTAGCCTTAACTTGTCAAAATAGTCCTTGCATCTTGCTTTGAATGTTCTCCTAGAAAGAATCATGAATTGGTCCAACCAACTCAATGTCCACTCCTTCTTAACTTGAATAGCTAGTTGAAGATGTTCTGGTGTGGTTGCTGCTCCATGGTTCTCTTCTTTTTCTTTTGGCTCCAATAAAGCTTTGTACTTGAGTTGTAGATACTAACAAAAAAAACTATTAAGAGGGAAAGAGAAAGAGTGTAGTGTAGTGTACATAATACAATATATACATGTAAGAAAATCCTACTTTAACAACAGCTTTTGAAGGGTCAATAGATTCTTGATCTTCAAAAATATCTGCTGGAACAGACATATCATTCACTTGTCCAGTTGCCAAGTCAATCAAGAACTCTGCAGGATTCATCGGTATTTCCGGAACAAACCTCAAGGATGAAAAGTATTCTACTGATTCTCTAGCCTTGCCATAATAAACAGGATACCCTTCTGATATCAGAAGAAGTTTGTCAAACATGTGAAAGATTCTGCTAGATGGCTGGTGTATTGTTGTGATTATGGTCCTTCCGGCCTATAGGTAAATCAAATGCAACTTTCATCATGCAATTCTAAATTTGTAGGGTGCTGCATAACAACGGCGCATGATTAAATTCAGTTACGGATACCTTAGCTAGTCCTTGAAGAGTGAGTAGGAGTTTGTTTGCTGAGGTGGAATCAAGGCCTGAAGTTGGTTCATCAAGCAGCAGCAGTGAAGGATCAACAAGAATTTCATACCCTATGCTTGTTCTCTTCCTTTCTCCTCCTGATATCCCTTTGAGAAATCCTCCACCTATTTTCGTGCCGCGACATCTATAGTGTTATACAAGAGGATTGGTTACTTAGGGAAATAATTGTATGTCTATCTTTTAAGGAAATTTTGGTTAGTATTCATATTATGTACATAAGAACATGTTGCAAAACACACCTTTCAAGGCCTAGCTCCTTGATAGTGGTGTCAACTTTGGCATATTTTTGCTGCTTACTCATACTAGTTGGCAACCTTAACAATGCAGAGAAGACTAAAGTTTCTTCTACAGTTAATTGTGGGAAAAGCACATCTTCTTGTGCCACAAATCCAATCCTATAAGAGAAAAACATAAAATGTGACTATTATCTCATACTTATGTTCTATATAAGTATCAAGTACTTGCCATAACAATGATTATGTTGATGAATCTAGTTAACTACTTAACCTTCTCTTGACAGCTGGTGTATATGGAACATCATTATAAGTTATTTTTCCCTTTGTATTTTCTAGTAATCTTCCACTTATAACTCTCAACAAGGTTGTTTTTCCACTACCAGAAGGACCCATCAGAGCAAGAATTTCACCAGGGCCAATGCTTCCTGTGATTCCCTTCAAAATTTTCTTGTATCTATCTTCTTCCATAGTGAGTTGTGTTGCTACCTTTGACACCACTGTCTTCACAGGATTGTTGGAACCTGCTTGTCTATTTCTCACCTTATACTCTACATCTTCAAACTGCCCATTGATTAAAAAAGTGGTGTAACTTATGTCAAATAGTCAAAATATTATGATCAAGTATCAACAATGTTTTGTTTCTAATTGTTATGACTTGTGGCTAATGGTTATGTCACTTTATCATGACTTGTGACTTATTATCAAATTTTATATACCAACAAAGCGTTGGTCTAGTGGTGTAAGGTCCTACTAGATTTCCAGACAGACCAAAAGGTTAACAATTCAATTAATGTGAGCAATACTTGTTGGGATGGGCAACCACACACCTCGAAAGAGATTGATTCCTTACCCATAGGGTGAGGAGATACATAGGTAGTACCAAAAGAAATTTAAAGTAGTTATGACTTATTGCTCTTATCACTTGAATGTGATAAAGAATTCTTTATACATATCTAAGAAAAATGATAGCTTCATGAGGCTTCCACCTAATAGGATATAGGAAAGATAGATGTATATGGTCTTATCCTCACAAGCAAATAGACTATTTGTATGATTCGAATTCGTGACCTCAGTATCATAATGCATGCAACATTACCGTTGAGCATAAACTATAAATTAAAGCCATTTATTTCTCCCTACCTTGAGAAATATGGGGAGGGTATGATTTTGGTTGAAACTTGAACCTTCAACTTGAATATCAATCTCTGTGTACCTAGTCCTAAGGTATGCTTGAGACAAAAATTCTTTGTTGTGACCAATGCCATTGCTCCCTGATGGGGGTGACATTGATATATCCTCAATCTCATTCTCTCTCCCAATTTCCATGATTTGTGAAGTCACTAAGAGATAGTTTGAAGCAAAGTCTAACAATAAAATTTAAGTCTCTCAGATCAAGAGCTTGATTATATATGGAACCAGAATTTTGGTTGGTTTAACACATACTTTTCATGTTTCATGTGGTCCTTACATACCCTTAAAAGTTTCAACCATTATGATATTATGACATAAAAACATGTCAAGAAAATGAATAAAATAAGATATAGGTCAAAAGAATGTGATTGCAATTAAACAGTTGAGCCAGTGATAAAAGTTGTATTTTGCATATTCACTTTGTTTGATTAGAGGCAACTTTACATAATGAATTTTATATGAAAATACTCATAAATACTCCTCCTTATATCAAATAGTTATTTTTTGTTTACAACATTACTTTAAATTACATTCCACAATTACAGTTGCGAATATAATATCATGCAATTGCAGTAGATGTATATTAACTACGACCACAATTTAAATCATCGATTTACAATTAATCCTTATTTGTATTTGACAGTTCTTAAAAAGATGGTGTATCCATGTTTGCAGAAATAACAGAGATGAACAAGAGGAAGAAAAGGATTGCACGGTGGTAATGTAATTTGAAGAAGAAAAATGAGGGAAGAAGAAAACTCAAGACACCACTCAATGAATATGCCTCAATCTCTTTATTGACCTTTCTTGATTAATACAAATGCCAAAGTATAACCAGTTTATATATACTTACTGGCTCTTAACAGAAAAGAAGAAGAAAAGAGATACTTTCTAAAAGAGGAAAAACTGCCAAAACTAAAAACAGAATTAACAACCAAAAATTACCCAAAAAGGAAAGTTACAAAACAAATAAAAATAAAGACTCTTAAGATATATTTTGTTGAGTAATTTGTTGATTCATTCTTCCTCTCTTCTCCTTAGATTCACAATTTAACAACGGTGATCTAATATATCAAACTAACTTTTTTTTAATTTTATTTTGATTCACTTTAAGAATAAGGTGAGGTTATGGCTATGGGAAGTGTTGTTGGTGATAGTTTACAACACAACTGCATTGCTTTATAAGTGAACAAATGTGTTTTATCAGTAAATGTATGTTTTTCATTGAACCGATGCACATGCTGAAGAATTATAATATAAAGGGGTTTTTTCAAGTTTAAGTCACAATGTTACCCCATTTTATATTCTTCTTACTCCCTTCCAATGACAACTGTGTATTTACCCTCATTATTTAACGATGGTTATTTTGATTTGAATTTAAATTTGTGAATAAGTCAAAGAAATGTGGATAAACTTGATGTTACCCTAAAACTTGTTTAAACATCAATTATGAGTTCATCTAGTTAGACATGTAAGAAATTTTGGGTCACAAATGTAATATTTAAATGTGTTTGTCTCATTATTTTTTATTAGCCAAAATTAAAGTGGTCTACTTAAGTAAAGTTATGGCTATTATCGTCCCCAATTGTAGACACAACAAATTAAATTTTATTCTTTTCATCCCATTGGAAGAGGAACTAAAGAGTAAGGGTAGTCTACATTGGAAGATCACTAATCCATCAAGAAGTTCATTTCTTTCAAGAAGATTTCATGGATCCTTCAAGTACGCTTCCGCTTTTCTATTTATTCTTCATGATTTGACATGACTGATATAATTATATGATAATAGTATTCTTGTCATATTTAGTATCTTCCATGTTATAAAATCATTACAACAAGTGGTATCAGAGCCACTTTCATGTTAAATCATTAAGATATAAATTTCCGAATCCGCATTTATTATTCATATTTGATATGAATTGTTTTTTTTTATATAAACACATTATTTTAGAACCTTTTTTGTGTGTAAGCATTAAAATACATGCATGTGATTATCTATGTTGAATATATTTGTGTGTATCCATGAATGTGTATAATCAAGACTCAAACGTATGCACTGTATCCTGCAACTTCAGCATTTTTTTTTGGTTCAATCTGCAGTCTATAACTGCATATGTACATTGCATATTTGACTTGATAATTGCAGTGGAAACAAAGGCATCAAAATACACTGCTAAAGATATTATAAATTTGACATGCATATTATATATTTGCATCACAGTGTAGTTAAAGTTTCATCTTTCTGGTAAAAATAAAAAAAAATAAAAAAATAAAATTCTGGTTCCGACATATGAAATTAAAGTATAACTCAATATTCATTTGAATTACAAACAGTGTTGTTTCTGGGGTTGAAGCCTTAGATTTCCCTACGCAACCTTCTCTGCCTCTGTTTAGTGTTAGTTATTTCTTTTAATGTGATATCGTTTGAAAATTTAAAATGCGATAAAAGGTCTAATTGGTATCAGACACGCTTTTTTGTTATGAAAAGGTGGCTCCTTAATAGTTATTATTATTACTAGGATAAATTAATATGTTGTTATTGAGTCTCCATATATATATACTTAAAGACGTACTCATTCTATTGCAATTAGGAAAGAAATAAATTATT
>NW_017716104.1:0-9837 GCF_001865875.1 Lupinus angustifolius
AGTTCCAAGGGCTCATTAAAATCCTGGGCGTTCTCGCCCAAGCGAGGCCCTTCCTCGCCCAAGCGAGATTCTGTCGCTCAGGCGAGTGAATTCCAGAACCAAAACTTCCCCTCGCCCAGTCCCTCGTCTAGTCCTCGCCCAAGCGAGATTGTGTTCGCCCAGGCGAGAGTTTCTCGCCTAAGCGACAGGGACTTGGACAGAATACCAATTTTGCCCTTTTTGACAACCGAAACACATTTAAACATTGTTTTTCAAACACCTGCATAAGAAAAGTTCCCAACAACATTAATATACAATATTCAACACATTTCATCAACAATCATATATATTCAAAATCATTCAAACATAAAAATCTTGGGTTTCTTAAAACCCAAGTTAACCCTTTCCTTTGAGATGGTTTAGGAGATCCAGGTGTAATATTCGGACACCACTATGTCACGATGTGTTCTCTCTCACCTTAATGAAGCGTGCTTTACAAAATCACTATGGTTTGGTTGGGTTGCACAGTTCAAATGCCGGAAATCTTCGTAACTACCATAATAAAACTCGTTTAGTTTTCCGATATTTCAAAACTCATTACTATTAAAATACTTAAAACTCTTTCATCCATCCATTTTCCAACTTGTCCAAAGCCATAGTTAAAGGCTTAAACAAGTAAAAATTCATATATTAAAACAATGTAATAACTTCTTGAAAACAACTTGTTCATAGTTTCAATACACATTTTTCATGAGTTCAAGAACACTCATTTTCGGTTTTATTTCCAAAATGAGTTAGAAAGTGTTTTAGAAAATTTCAACGGTTGAATATTTTCTTGACATACCCATGAACAATATACTTCAATATCATCAACATCCATTGGTTGAATGTGAAGGGATTGAAGATTGAAGGAAGAAGAAAATGAAGAAGAAAAGATGATGAGAGTAACTTACTATCAAATCTTCCAATTGCCAAATTTTGCGAAGTGTTTGTGCATGAGGAAACATGGGTATTTATAGAGTTGTGGGGTGGGAGAAATCTGATTTCTAAACCCATTTCCAATCTAGAAAATCCAAGAAGGTGAGTGAATCATGGGTTAAGTGAGTGATTTAGGGGATTTGGTGGTAGTAAATCAAGGCAAATCTATAAGATTTAGTGGTTAGATTTTGTGAAGTGACTCATGCGATGCAATGACTTCGACGAAACGCGTGCGATTAAAACCATGCTCGAGTATTGTCGGCCAATATTTGAGTAGCCAAAAATGATCGCCCAATTTTACTTTACGGTTAGGACTTCGAATTTCGGCATTCCAGGTGAAAATATTTTAGAAAATAGTTATGGACCAACTCAGGGTTATCTTGATTCGAAATGTGATTAAAAAGTCAACGGCATGATCGGAATTCGATTCTGAGTTACGGAACTCAAAAACCACTTTTTGAGCCGTAACGGGTGAGATTTGACCTCGACAGTGATCCGAAACCGACTATCCTCAAAAATCATGAAAATTTACCACCAAATTGGAAATATAATTACAAGACTAAACCTCAACTAGAGTTTCGTCTAATTCTTTACCGAAAATTCCCAGAAATTCATTTTCGAAAATATAATTAATAAAAATATTAATAAAATCTTATAATTCAAAATCATAAAATTCGCGGTGTTACACTTGTCCATGTTGTTACATATAGCAGTAGAGGCAATTCTTCTGCACACACTTTCCAAGTTGAATCTCTATTTTTTTAAAGATACATCAATATTCTTGTGATTTGCCATAGTGAGTTCAATGAAATGGTTCAAAGTATCTTCTATTTTGGAATACTTTTCTTCTTGTGGAGGTTGATATAATTGATGTGACATTTGTCTATTTGAAGGTTCTATATCTTGCCTCCATGATTGTGTTTATAGTTGGTTGCCTCCCATGAGATAATTGCAGTGATATTGTTGATCGTACATTTGTTGATTTCTCATGTATTGCACTTCCTATTCATGCGAAATTGGTGGAGAATAATAGTTGATGGGGTGGTCTCTAAAGCAAACTTCACATCTCAGAAGTGATTGATTGGTTGCTAATTCTCGCATTCCTTTAAGTTGTTATGGAAGATTTATTATCTGCTTAGTTAGCTTTTTTATTTGTCGAGTTAATATTTTGTTCTGAGCTAACAATGCATCTTGAGCCCCCAATTCCAATACTCTTCTCCCATGTTGGCATTGTCGATCACTAGTGGCCATCGCTGCAATGATTTTTATGGCTTCTTCATAACTCTTTTCTATTAATGAACCACTTGTTGTAGCATCCAATATTAGTTTATATTGTTGTTGCAGTCCATTCCGGAAAATATAGATTTGTGTTAGCTCATCGAAACTGTCATTGTGGCACTTCCTTAACATTGATTTGTACCTATCCCATGCATCACATGAAGCCTCATTTGCTCCTTGAGAGAAAACAAAGATTACTACATTAGCCTCCATGAATTTGGTATGTAAGAATAAATGGTTCACAAACGTCTCCTCCAACCAATTCCAAACTGTCCCTACTTACGATGGTTAGTCCAATAACTAATCATTGGCTTTTCTGATAAAAGAGAATGTGAACAACCTCAACAACAATGACTCTTCTTCTTCCTCCAAGACTCCAAAAATTTCACATAGCTCATAAAATGTAACCAAGTGAAAATATGGATCTTCGTGGTCTAGTCTTACAAATGGGTTAACATATAGAAGTTGAATAAGATTTGCATATATTGCAATGTACTTTCCTGTTCTTGGGGGTCTATTGAGACATGTGAGGTGCCTTAGACCATTGTGCCTCATGATTTCTTAGAGTCAATAATTGTTGTGTCTGGGCTTCTTCTTGTAGGAGATGAAAAGGAAATAAGAAAAAAACATTCTTCTTATTTCTTTTTGCTAGAACAAGTGTAAAAAAACACTTCCACCACAAATTAGTTAGTCAAGAGAAATAAATTGGAAGAAATAAAAAAGGAATTAAAAAATAATATGTTTTTTGTTTTTTGATTTTGTAATCTTGTGGAACATAATAAACAAATAATAATGACATTCATATTAGATTATTTCTATGATTTCCCCACCACCAATTCTTATCTATTTATCAATTCCTTGACTCAACAAATCAAATGCCTATATAAACTAATTTTCAATTCCTTGATAAATTAATCATCTAATCATAATAATATAAGTGTTAGAATAGCTAGTTCAATTAATCCTATTCCTTGGTATCAATATGTAACTAGTTGATATAATCTACATCTAGTTTAAACATAGAAATTATCATTACTCATTTTTAAACCTTAGATCATGCATTCAGTGATCAAACCAAAACAAACATTAAGAATAAAATAATCAAAGCAAAAAACAACAGAATAATATTAAACAATTAAATAGTCATAATAAACATATCAAGTTCAAATAATTATATATAACCCCAGACAAAAGGATTTTGCTATTCATTCCCATGGTTGGTTGACATTTTTCTTCTTTCCAAGCTTCCTAGAGTGGTTATTGTCTCAATCCTAATATTTTCTCCTCTAAGAGGTGTTTAGTGATGATCATTAATGATGGGTGATGCCTTCAACTCATAGCTACTCTCCTATTTATTCTAATCTTCCATACATTTTCCTTATCTTCAAAGATTATGATTATGATTAGGTAGTTGAGTTCTTATCTTAAAAGAATATGATTATAATTAGATGGTTCAACCATTATCTTCAAAGATTGTGATTAGAATTATGATCTCCTTTGACATCTTTTGCTCATTTTAGCCTATAATCACCTGAAATATCATAAAAACACAAGTCATAGAATTTGGTGCAAGTATTTGACTCGATATATATTATGAATAACACTTATATAGACTTTTAATTAAGATTAAAATATGTTTAATTATTCTCCTTATTTAAGGTAATTTTCGCACTTAACAATAGGAAATCAAGCTTCTTGATGACATTTTGAAAGAACAAGCTTCCACAATAAAAGGTATAGTGAATACAAGAGGTGACCCACACCGCTAATAAAAGGAGTCAACTTTGGGGTTTTCTTGAGTTGAGTTGAAATGGGTACTCTTTATTCAAGACCCTCCATGAGTTCCCAAGCATTGATAACTTCTGGGTCTTCACCACCATGAACAGGTGAACATTTATGGAGAACAACCTTCTTCGATTCTGAAACAATGGTTGTTTCAGTGAGAATGGGTTGTTGGTGATCATCCAAGTTGAGTGCTCCAAGGGTTGAGGATGTGAGAGAAACCACTTGGTTGAAGCCGCAATTGTTGAAAGGACATGTTCTTTCTTGACAATTTTGGAAGAGACGCAACAATGTTGGGAGGGCAAAGCGTTGGCTTTAATGAATTAAATGATGGCATTGTAGATGAAAATTGTGACCATGAGTTGGAAATTCAATTATGAATAAATTTTTTGAAAGGGACAAGAAAAGTTCTTTGGTTTGCAAAATGCAAGAATGATATGTTTGATGAAATGCCAAGACGAAGAAAGTGCTTTCTGGATCTTTGAAGATTTTGGTCTTTCGAGTTTGTTGTAACTTTGGTAGTCACTCTTCATTCTTGCTCCTGGTAGTAAGATGAGATGGAAGTTCTTCATACAAATATAAACGAAAGCTATCAAAACAATAATTACGCTATAATATCATGTTAAAAATCAATGGCAGAAAAAATAATATGAATTTCATTCATTGAATGACTGAATTTGAGTATTAAATAATTTGAGTATTGATTAAATTTGAGTATTGAATGATTAATTTGAGTATACATGGAAAATAAAAACTAAATAATTAAAACTAACTCTAACTAAATATATATTTAACTGTTATCACTATTGATAAAGATTACATTCTCTATTTTTAAAATTCTAGTCTATATAAAATTTATTATAGGTTTATTAATAATAATATTGAATTTGTTGAATTAAAAATAAATGTTAGAAGGAATGAAAATGTCTGTATAAATAGTAGTGTGTATATATACTATTAACGTAAGAAATTATCAGTAACACGACATATTTAGGTTATTCATATTTTCTATTCTAATAATCTGTGTTTTCAATTTAAATTCTAGCATCTCTAAAATTCTGTCATTATGATTTATCAGTCATGATAAATTTATATTTTTTATGTTTCAATTTCAGTATATATAAATTTTATGTATGAAATTATCAATCTGTAATATTAAATTCACTGAATTAAGAAGGCAGATAGACCTGCACGGATTTCAGTAAAAGAGTTAGTAATAAAAAAAATTAATTAGTATTTGTATAATGCTCAGATAATTTTAATTCATAAAATAAATATGAAAATATAAATATCCAATTGATGTAAAATCTTAAAACTTTTCTAATAAGAAAATTAAATTTTTAAATGCCTAACTGACTTACAATTTGAAATTATCAGAACCATAATTAATAATATATTTGATTTTCTATATGCATATACAATAATATCATTAATGTTATTATAAAGTTAGTGCTGGTAATTAAAATACATTTTATGAAAAAGGAAAAAGTTAAATATATAAAATAAGTATGTAAAATTGGTATTTTATTTAAAATTATATATATTACACATATAGAAAAAAAATTATGAACATTCATTCAGATTGAACAGACAAGACTACAATATAATATTTGGTAATATTCACCTTAGGGTGAAGGCTGCCTTGAGTAAAGTCAATGATATTCAGCAATGCTTAAATCTCAATGGTGAGGATCATGACCTCAGGGAGCAGGAAAATATGGCTCAGAAGGAGCTCCTTTATGCTCTAAAAATTGAGGAAGAATTCTAGAAAGAAAAGGCTCACATTAATTGGTACTCCAAGGGTGACATGAATACTTCTTACTTTCATAAGTTAGCCAAAATAAGGCATTCAACCAAGACCATGACCATGTTAAAGGAGGGGGACACAATCCTGTTAGATTAGAATGAAATAGCTAGTCATGCTCTGTCTTACTTCACAGAGTTGTATGCCTCTGAGAACAATGTCCAACACAATGACTTGATCAATTCAGTGGTGCCCAGGGTGGTTTCTGAGGATCAGAATTGTATGCTTACTAAAACTCCTATGCCTGAAGAAATTAAAAATGCAGTTTTTGGTATGAATGGTGATGGTGCCCCTAGTCCTGATGGGTTTGGTGGTTCTTTCTTTCAGGAGTTTTGGGACATTGTTGGCCTTGATGTGTGCAATTCAGTCTCCCAATTTTTTGCTCAAGGATGGATTCTTCCCAATATGAACTCTAATTCTGTGGTGTTGATCCCTAAGTTCCCTGGTGCTGATAGGATTGAAGACTTTAGACCAATTGCCCTTGCCAATTTTCAATTCAAAGTGATCACACAGGTCTTGGCTGATAGGTTGGCCATCATTGCTCCAAAAATAGTCTCTAGTCATCAAAAAGGCTTCATCAAAAGTAGACATATCCAGGACTGCATTTGCATTGCTTCTGAAGCCATCAATCTGCTGGATCATAAGTCTTTTGGGGGGAATCTAGCTGTTAAACTGGATATTAGGAAAGCCTTTGATACAATTGATTGGGGATTCATAAGCAATATTCTAAAGGCTTTCGGATTTGATAGCAAATTCATTGCTTGGGTAAACACCATTTTGGGATCTGCTAAGCTATCTATTGTTGTTAATGGCCAAAATCATGGTTACTTCAGCTGTAAGAGGGGTGTTAGGCAAGGAGACCCCCTATCCCCCCTTCACTTCTGTCTTGCAGAAGACGTCCTAAGCAGGGGTATAGCCAATTTACATGCTGAAGAGAAAATCACTCCATCTCTGGCCCTGGGAAAATATCTACACCCTCTCATGTTTTATATGATGATGACATCCTCATTTTCTGCAAAGGAATCAAGAGAGACATTCTGGCATTAAACAAGCTCATTGAAGCCTATGCTCAAGCCTCTAGTCAATATATCAACCCAAGGAAGTGCAAATTCTTCTCCACTCAAGCTACTCCAGCTAAGATTGCCTCCCTTTCTGCTTGGTTGGGTTTCTCTATGGGCAGCCTCCCCTTCTCTTACCTGGGAGTTCCTATATTCAAAGGGAAGCCTAGGGTCATCCACCTTCAACCTATAGCTGATAGAATTGTGCTCAAGCTGGCTAAGTGGAAAGGTTCATCTCTTTCCATCATGGGCAGGGTTGAGCTGGTTAAATACATTATCCACAACATGTTGACATTTAGCTTTCAAGTTAACTCCTGGCCAAGCTCTCTGTTGAAATTTATTGACAAAAGCATACGAAACTTTATTTGGTCAGGTGATATTAACACCAAAAAGCTTGTCACTGTGGCTTGGCACAAGCTCTGAACTCCTACTAATGAAGGAGGTCTTGGTCTGAGGTCAATTGCCGAAATGAATCAAGCCTCTCTGCTGAAACTTGCTTGGGGTATGAAGTCTTCCTCTCAAGAATGGCCTGTTTTTACAGAGCCAAGTTCTACAGAGCTAGTCAGAAGCAGGCAACCTATGTAAAGTCATGCATTTAGCCTGATATCAAAGAGTTTGGACTATGATAATTGATAACTCTAGATGGGTTGTTGGTAATGGAGCTAGCATAAATTACTGGCTAGATAACTGGCAAGGTAGTCCTTTAGCTATCACTCTGATTCCTTAGCAGCTTCACTCCTCTTTGAATGCAAGAGTTGAAGACTTTATCCAGGAGAATCACTAGCTAATCCCCTCATGGATGGCCACTATGTACCCTGCCATCTTGCAGTTAATCATTAAAATTTATGTTACAAATCATATTCAAAATGATAAGATAGTTTGGATTTATTCAAGTGATGGTGGCATGAGTATGAAAGATGCATACAATTTCTTCAAGCCATGGCAGACTCAAATTAATTGGTGTAAGAAAATTTGGTCAAGCTACATTCCCCAAAAAAAATCCTTCACAGTTTGGAGGCTGCACAATAACAAAATGCCTATTGATGTCAACCTTCAAAAAAGAGGCATCCATCTGGCCTTTGCCTGCTCCATTTGCCATGCTGCAGAGGAGTCATCTAATCATTTTTTCTTTGAATGTAGTTTTGCTTTAGATTTATGGCACTGGCTTGAAAACATTATTGATTCTCCTTTGGACAGCTCCTCTATTCAGAGTCTTTTGAGGGTGTGCCAATCTAACTGGAGCCCTCAACTCAAATTGGTTGTCACTGCTAGTATAGTCAACACCATCTCGGCTATATGGCACTGCAGGAACTACAGAAGATTTGATGATACAACAGTTGGTTTTAGGCAAGCTTGTGACATGATAAAAAGGGATACTTCCCTCACTGGAAGCCTATCTACTATGGCTGCTAATACTAACCTTTTTGAATTTTCTACAACTCCAAGATTCAATTGCTCTCCTCATTATACTCTTGCTCATGCCATCACTAAAGTCAGATGGCTTCCTCCTTCTCAAGGGTGGATCAAAATCAACTCTGATGGTGCTGCCCATGGTTATCCTGGTCACGCAGGAGGTGGTGGTATATTTAGGGACAACAACGGGGACATGTTGGGGTGTTTTGCTACCTATCTTCATATTCAAGACTCTCTTTTTGCTGAGTTTTTTTTCTGCAATAATGGCAATTCAGATAGCTAGCTTGAAGGGTTGGAGGGAGGTTTGGTTGGAGTGTGACTCAAGCTTGGTGGTCGAGATTGTCAAGGTCAACAAAGATCCTCCTTGGAAGCTTAGCAACTACTAGGAGCATTGCAAGAGGATAATTCCTTCCTTGAGGCTTAAGGTTTCTCATATTTTCAGGGAAGGAAACTCCTGTGCGGATAGACTAGCTTCCTACGGAGTTAAATCTAGAACCACCTCTTGGTGGAATTCGGTTCCTCCATTCCTTGCTACGGAATTCCATAGGAATAGATACTTATTGCCTAACTATAGGTTCAAAAATATGTAATGGTTTCCTCTGTTTGGCCTCTCTATTGGTAATATATCAGTGGGTGCTTTGACACCCTTGCTTTAAAAAAAAAATGCGTATACATGAAAAATAAAAACTAAATAATTAAAACTAACTCTAACTAAAAATATATTTAACAATTATCACTATTGATAAAGATTACATTCTCTATTTTTAAAATTCTAGTCTATATAAAATTTATTATAGGTTTATTAATAATAATATTGAATTTGTTGAATTAAAAATAAATGTTAGAAGGAATGACAATGTCTGTATAAATAGTAGTGTGTATATATATTATTAACGTAAGAAATTATCAGTAACACGACATATTTAGGTTATTCATATTTTCTATTCTAATAATCTGTGTTTTCAATTTAAATTCTAGCATCTCTAAAATTCTGTCATTATGATTTATCAGTCATGATAAATTTATATTTTTTTATTTTTCAATTTCAGTATATATAAATTTTATGTATGAAAGTATCAATCTGTAATATTAAATTCACTGAATTAAGAAGGCAGATAGACCTGCACGGATTTCAGTATAAGAGTTAGTAATAAAAAAAATTAGTTAGTATTTGTATAATGCTCAGATAATTTTAATTCATAAAATAAATATGAAAATATAAATATCCAATTGATGTAAAATCTTAAAACTTTTCTAATAAGAAAATTAAATTTTGAAATGCGTAACTGAATTACAATTTGAAATTATCAGAACCATAATTAATAATATATTTGATTTTGTATATGCATATACAATAATATCATTAATGTTATTATAAAGTTAGTGCTGGTAATTTAAAATACTTTTTATGAAAAAGGAAAAAAGTTAAATATAAAAAATAGGTAAGTAAAATTGGTATTTTATTTAAAATGATATATATTACACATATAGAAAAAAAATTATGAACATTCATTCAGATTGAACAGACAAGACTACAATATAATA
>NW_017716105.1:0-436 GCF_001865875.1 Lupinus angustifolius
AGACCTTATTCAATGATCTTCATTTGTCTTTACAGACGCCCCTTATATATCAATCATAAGCTTCGTTTTCTACTCACATTTCGTGAGTAGCTGATGGCTGAGTTACGTTCGCCAACTCATCCATCACGACGATCACATTCACAAACATCACTATGGTCATTATCACCAATGGGACCACCATTACCCATGCATTCATCATCACGAGTGTCACATCAACTACCATTCTTAATGCCATCGCAACCATTACCACCACTAGCTCCGCCTGCAAGCAAGAGAGGTGTTTCACATGTATGGTTTCAGCAATAATTACTCTTACCTAAAATCATATATGACCTTTTATTTTCTGTCTAATTTTCTTACAATTAAGTTAAAACAACTCAGTTATAACTTCATTTTATACCATATATAAAAACATTATGTGTTAAATATCAATCAT
>NW_017716106.1:0-1173 GCF_001865875.1 Lupinus angustifolius
TTGCAAGTGAGTATAGAACTTATGCTGCTGGTCCAAGCTCTGTTGGCACTAAACCTTTTGGTTTCGGACCTGACTTTTGTGCTAGACCACCACCTCCTAAGGTCATTTTTTTNTGTTTGAACCTTAGGGTCTATTTCCATCTCCAATAGCTGAACATGGTTGGGGAAGTCCTGCACCACTTGCAAGTGAGTATAGAACTTATGCTGCTGGTCCAAGCTCTATTGGCACTAAACCTTTTAGTTTCGGACCTGACTTTTGTGCTAGACCACCACCTCCTAAGGTCATCTTTTTTGTTTCATTAGAAGAACGAGTAGGGATCCTCTTCAATATCGGAGAGACAATTGCTACAAAAAATAAGCAAAAGACAAATATGCTATAATACATTTATCTCTTTATTTACAATGAAATAATAGTCTAATCATTGAAAACAAAATGAGAAACAAAACTTGTATCTATAGTACGGGAGAGGATCCTTATCCTACATGTCAATCATATAATTTGTTTGATTTAGGGTTTGCATTTATTATTTCCATTTTGTACATTTGAACTTGGTCCGTGACTGTTTTTTATGTTGTGTAGGTTAACATCAGAATGAATGAGTTTGTAGAAAACAGGCACAAGATGCAGATGGTGCATGGCCAAAAAAGTGCTTTTCCCTCACCTAGTCGTGGGACTACTCATGGGACTAGTCGTGGGACTGGTGTGTTTCATCCTCTTTCGAGTGTTCAACTACAACCCAACAATAACAACAACAGAGGTCAATTATCTTATCATAACCTCTCCTATCATTAATTTAAACACTAAATATATATTTGTCTAGATTAATTTTATTATCATTTTACTTATATGTTTGACAAACATATTTTAAATTATTAAAAGAATAAGTTTTATGAAAAAATAATGATTTTGATGGGAGATGAATTTTCATTCTTATTTGAAACAGCTGACAGACTTTTTTCTTTCAAAAAACAATCACATTTTTCACCCAAAGTTTTTTAAATAAATATTATTAACGTGTCGACAGACACGAAGTATCTGTCGACACGCTAGTTATATATGAAGCCAAAATATGATGTGACTTACACCATAGTGTAAATTTCAATTCCAATTTTGCTCTTCATATTATTTAATTTTTATAATATCTATACTATATATAAAGCCAAAACATGGTGT
>NW_017716107.1:0-512 GCF_001865875.1 Lupinus angustifolius
TCATTCCATGAAGATTTAGGCTTTATTTCCCTTACACTGTTTATAATTGTGAAGGGTTCTGTGAACAATCACTTTTGTCCAACCCCTACTTTTGTCTTGTGCAAGACTCAATGAAAAAATAAAACATGGTTTCATGATTTGAGTGGGAATTCATGTAAGTAAGTTGGATATGGTTCGTATGCAAATTCAGTGCCTTTTTTATTATTAGGCAGAAATCATATTTATGTATAAGTCCCATGATGATAATCAAGCTAAGAAGCACTTCATGAACATCTTTCATGCAATAAAATCATTTGCGTTGAAATGCTTCCATTATGGAATTACCTATCAAATGACAAGTCTGAAGCTATAAAATTAAAACTTCAAGAGAAACCCCTTTGTCCTGAAAAGTTGGAAAGCATTAAAGGTTTCAATTAGGCATGGATGATGTATCAAATATTAAGGTTGTCCTAAAGCATCTACCAAGATAGACAAAGATTCTTATGCTTGTAGTGATTTTCCAACAACCAGCC
>NW_017716108.1:0-356 GCF_001865875.1 Lupinus angustifolius
AAACATATTGCACCAGAATGCAATATAGAAGATATGTAAAATGGGCAAGAGTTGCATGAACAGATGCTACAAGAACCTCGAAGGCTATGGAACTACATATGAGAGTGTAAGGAGGGCAACTACTTTTAAACATCGACATTGATAAGAAAGCTACAAGCGGTTACCTGATTCTTGTCCTCAAGGTGGATGACCGTGGAAAATATACTGAAATAGTGATAACGTTGGAGGAATCAGTAACACCTACTCCAATTTCTAACCATATATTCTCTTTCCGCCACCAGTTATAATCTGAAATAGTAATAGGTGTTAGAGAATGATAATCAGGCAAGAACCAGAAGAAGAATGATTCTGCTGAG
>NW_017716109.1:0-410 GCF_001865875.1 Lupinus angustifolius
GCTAATACCTTCCCCGATCCGTAATCGACTCCCAATTCCAAAATCTCTGTTTAAAGACCATATTATCTAATTCGGGCATAAAAAGAGTTTTCTACGTTTTAACCGCAAAAAACGTAGTGGCGACTCCAAATCAATCGGAAGAGGTAGAATTCAGGTTTGCCTCCTCCCAAGACGTGGGGCCGGTCTTCCAACAGAAAATTGGGTCGCGACAGGTTCATAAGATCTTTCTTCAATTGCGTTCCATATATCCAAGTCTTGGGATTCTATGAATATTCTCATTCTGATTTTCCAGAAGTCATAGCATTCTCCAACAAAACTTGAGGGCGGTTTATGTTAGAACTTTCTCCTATGAATGATCTTGTGGCCATCTTTGATGTAGGATCAGTTTTGAGAATAACTTACTCAAAAAA
>NW_017716110.1:0-2350 GCF_001865875.1 Lupinus angustifolius
GAATTAGTTCACTAGAAATTATGACCACTTTTTCTGCAAAATGAAGAGTTAAAGTGCAGAAGATATGATTGCAGAAAGTAAACAAGAATAAATAAAAGAGGTAAGGGAGAAGAGAGTACACAAGGATTTTTATATTGGTTCACCTTCTTGTCCACCGAAGGCTACATCCAGTACTCTTGCATCACAAGAGATTTTCCACTAAATATTATGAGTTGTAATTACAATATCTCACCCTGAGATCTCTATGTATCTTACACACTCACTAATACTTATACTTATACCCTTGGAAAACACATGGAAACACATGGAAGACAAAAGGATTTAGCTATTCATTCCCATGGAAGCTATAGTTATTTGGTTGGTTGACATTCTTCTTCTTTCCAAGCTTCCTAGAGTGGTTATTGTCTCAATCCTAATATTTTCTCCTCTAAGAGGTGTTTAGTGATGATCATTAATGATGGGTGATGCCTTCAACTCATAGCTACTCTCCTATTTATTCTAATCTTCCATACATTTTCCTTATCTTCAAAGATTATGATTATGATTAGGTAGTTGAGTTCTTATCTTAAAAGAATATGATTATAATTAGATGGTTCAACCATTATCTTCAAAGATTGTGATTAGAATTATGATCTCCTTTTGTACCAATATGATTAGAGACTCAAACAAATCTAACAATGTTAACAAAGTGCAAACTCACAAGATTTATTTAGCATTGTATCACTCTCTCTCCACTCATGCTCACCTTTCATGCCTCTCTTGATATCAGACAACCTCATGCTATTTACCCCCACACAACAATTATATACAACAAAATATTGCACAAACTAGCAAGTTTAACCACCTATAACATGAAAGTTCACAACTTACAATCCTATTTATTTTTATGTTTGATTGTGCTAGTGGATAGAACAAGAACAAGGTTGACAAGTTGGTTAATTCACATGTAGTTTTAGCATACAAATTGAATAGTCTACAAGCATGCGTTCATTTATTCAAAAGAAATAAAATAACTAAGAAAACATAAATTAAATGACTGAAATGTAAATGATATCAACGTGATTTTTGTTAAATCCTAGTTGTTATGAGGCTCCTCTCTTTGTCTGTGAGCTTGTTCACCTTATAACTATAGTATGTGAAGTCCATCCCCACCGGTAATTTGACATGTCCCTCCCTAGGCCAAGCAACATGTTATTTTTTAGATGGCTAAACATTTTTCATTTTGACCTGCTTCTCTATGACCTATACTCAACACTATGAATCATTGTTCAAGAAAAAGTTACTAAAATAAGAAAAATTAAAAAGAACTTATTGAGAGATGGGTTGCCTCCCATATAGCGCTTCTTTAACGTCGTTAGTTAGACGTGTCATGTGACATCAATGATCACAAAGTTAGATCAATCAGAGCAACACAAAATTTGGTTGCATATACTGCTTCAATATGGTATCTAACTTTTTCAAACATGATTCAATATGGGCTCTCTTCTCGTTTTCTTTTCTTCTCTTTGGCCCCGAATTATGGCTCATATTTTCTTTCTTTTTCTTGGTTTTTTTTCACTAACTATCATTGTTTCTGTTTTCCTCTTTTTATTCTCATAACTCATTGACATTTTCACTCTTAGCATTTCCTCCTTTTCCTCACTATTTTTCTTTTTCAACAATTCATTTCTCATGCTCTATATGATCATCAATATCACATTCAACCACCTTGCCAGCTCTTATTGTGATGATGCTACAATGTTCCTTTGGATTTGGTTCACTGTTGCGTTGAATGTTCCTATTTGATTTTCTGAAATCTTCTTAGTCATCTGTCTAAGTTGAATCTCTATGTTTTTTAAAGATGCATCAATATTCTTGTGATTTGCCATAGTGAGTTCAATGAAATGGTTCAAAGTATCTTCTATTTTGGAATACTTTTCTTGTTGTGGAGGTTGATATTATTGATGTGACATTTGTGTATTTGAAGGTTCTATATCTTGCCTCCATGATTGTGTGTATAGTTGGTTGCCTCCCATGAGATAATTGCATTGATATTGTTGATCGTACATTTGTTGATTTCTCATGTATTGCACTTCCTCTTCATGTGAAATTTGTGGAGAACAATAGTTGATGGGGTGGTCTCTAAAGCAAGCTTCACATCTCAGAATTTATTGATTGGTTACTAATTCTCGCATTCCTTTAAGTTGTTATGGAAGATTTGTTATCTTCTTAGTTAGCTTTTTTATTTGTCGAGTTAATATTTTGTTCTGAGCTAACAATGCATCTTGAGCCCCCAATTCCAATACTCTTCTCCCATGTTGGCATTGTCGATCACTAGTGGCCATCGCTTCAATGATTTTTATGGCTTCTT
>NW_017716111.1:0-8235 GCF_001865875.1 Lupinus angustifolius
TCTAATAAGAAAATTAAATGTTTAAATGGCTAACTGACTTACAATTTGAAATTATCAGAACCATAATTAATAATATATTTGATTTTCTATATGCATATACAATAATATCATTAATGTTATTATAAAGTTAGTGCTGGTAATTAAAATACATTTTATGAAAAAGGAAAAAGTTAAATATATAAAATAAGTATGTAAAATTGGTATTTTATTTAAAATTATATATATTACACATATAGAAAAAAAATTATGAACATTCATTCAGATTGAACAGACAAGACTACAATATAATATGAGTTGGTAATAATATATAAACAATTATAACCGTGATGATTTTGTCATTTTATTATAATTATAGTTGTACTTCCTAAGTGTGTCCATATCCTTAAGATTCTTGTACCAAAAAACAATTCCTTAAGATTCTAAGATTCTCTCATATCAACATTTAACTTTATCGCTCTGAAAATTTTATACCTAGCTTATTTTATATAAGTAATTTAATATTGTATAAAAAATAAAAATATTACTAGCTAGAGACATGTAGAAATGGAGCTAAAAAAAACTGCAGGTCCAACTAGAGTTTTAAGCACAAATTTGAAAAATTAAGATTATTCAAGCATAAGGCATAACCATATTATACATGAATTGATATCTTCTATCTCATTATTATATGCCTAACTTATTACTATAGAATTTTACACAAATTTATCAAATAAATATTAAATTAATTTTTAAGTTAACAACATTACACATGGTAGTATTTGGTTGGTTAACAATAGAGAGATAGAATTATTTTGTCATAGATAATTTCTATTCTGTACACGTAAGACCTTATTCAATGATCTTCATTTGTCTTTACAGACGCCCCTTATATATCAATCATTAGCTTCGTTTTCTACTCACATTTCGTGAATAGCTGATGGCTGAGTTACGTTCGCCAACTCATCCATCACGACGATCACATTCACAAACATCACTATGGTCATTATCACCAATGGGACCACCATTACCCATGCATTCATCATCACGAGTGTCACATCAACTACCATTCTTAATGCCATCGCAACCATTACCACCACTAGCTCCGCCTGCAAGCAAGAGAAGTGTTTCACATGTATGGTTTCAGCAATAGTTACTCTTACCTAAAATCATATATGACCTTTTATTTTCTGTCTAATTTTCTTACAATTAAGTTAAAACAACTCAGTTATAACTTCATTTTATACCATATATAAAAACATTATGTGTTAAATATCAATCATATCATATGTTGCTAAAAATTGAGATCAATATCCACCTCCATATTATAATTAAAAAATAAACAATAAATCAAGTAGACAATGTTTCAACTTTGATTATATATTAATATTAGTCACTATTTTTATGTTATTTACTGTTTGAACCTTAGGGTCTATTTCCATCTCCAATAGCTGAACATGGTTGGGGAAGTCCTGCACCACTTGCAAGTGAGTGTAGAACTTATGCTGCTGTCCAAGCTCTGTTGGCAGTAAACCTTTTGGTTTCGGACCTGACTTTTGTGCTAGACCACAACCTCCTAAGGTCATTTTTTTGTTTCATTATAAGAACGAGTAAGGATCCTCTTCAATACTGGAGAGACATTTGCTACAAAAAATAGCAAAAGACAAATATGCTATAATACATTTATCTCTTTATTTATAATGAAATAATAGTCTAATCATTGAAAACAAAATGAGAAACAAAAGTTGTATCTATAGTACGGGAGAGGATCCTTATCCTACATGTCAATCGTATAATTTGTTTTATTTAGGGTTTGCATTTATTAATTCCATTTTGTACATTTGAACTTGGTCCGTGACTGTTTTTTTGTTGTGTAGGTTAACATCAGAATGAATGAGTTTGTAGAAAACAGGCACAAGATGCAGATGGTGCATGGCCAAAAAAGTGCTTTTCCCTCACCTAGTCGTGGGACTACTCATGGGACTAGTCGTGGGACTGGTGTGTTTCATCCTCTTTCGAGTGTTCAACTACAACCCAACAATAACAACAACAGAGGTCAATTATCTTATCATAACCTCTCCTATCATTAATTTAAACACTAAATATATATTTGTCTAGATTAATTTTATTATCATTTTACTTATATGTTTGACAAACATATTTTAAATTATTAAAAGAATAAGTTTTATGAAAAAATAATGATTTTGATGGGAGATGAATTTTCATTCTTATTTGAAACAGCTGGCAGACTTTTTTCTTTCAAAAAACAATCACATTTTTCACCCAAAGTTTTTTAAATAAATATTATTAACGGATCGACAGACACGAAGTATCTGTCGACACGCTAGTTATATATGAAGCCAAAATATGATGTGACTTCCACCATAGTGTAAATTTCAATTCCAATTTTGCTCTTCACATTATTTAATTTTTATAAAATCTATACTATATATAAAGCCAAAACATGGTCTCTATTCCAAATATTATGAACTAAAATATTTTGTCGCTAATTATTTTGGTATTCTTTAGTTAATAATTATTAAATATGAATGTCGATGATCTATTGTGAAGCTGTACAAAATATTTACACTGTCAGTCTAAACATCTTCTCTCTATCTTTATAATCAATTACTTTTAAGGGTAATATACAAATTACTTTATGTTTAATAAATTACAGTTAATACACCACTCATTCTTTATTTATATTTTTTTATTTAAGAGTCAATAATTATTAAATATAAATGTCGATAATCTATTGTGATGTTGTACAAATATTTACATTGTCAATACAAACATCTTCTCTCTATCTTTATCATCCATTACTTTTACGGGTAATATACAAATTACTTTATGTTTATATATATTTATATATACATGACTAATTATTATATCTATATTTATACTATATATAAAGTCAATATTATACCTACCTATATGGCATAATTTTCACTTACCTATTTTACCCTTAAAATTAATAATTATTACAATATTTTCCAAACAATAAAAAATATAAATGAAGTTTAGAGAAAGTTACATCCACTAAATATATTAAACTACCAATACTTTTTTTAATAATTTCACAATTCATTTTTATATTTTTATCAAAAAAATTATAACATCACGTACGAAAAAAGTGATATAACTCTCTAAAATGAAATATATAAAAATTAAATATTCAATATTAAAAAGTAAAAATGCGGGTCGACAGACACGGAGTGACTGCCGACACGCTAATATATAAAAAGCCAAAACTTGAAATAACTACCACTATCATCCTATTTTTCTATTTTGTCTTTAATATTTTTTATTTCTAAAGTAAAATCATATAATCCTAGATAACTATAATTAATACATCTTACTTTAAGTTGAATATTCTAATAAGTTCAAAAATTATAACATGAAATACATCCAATAAAATACATTATAATTCTCTAAAATAAAAAATACAAATGTAATACTTAATATCATAAAATAAGAATGCAGATCGACAGACACGAATTATCTGTCGACACGTTAGTTATATATAAAGCCAAAACATGATGTGACTTCCACCATAGTGTAAATTTGAATTCCAATTTTGCCCTTTACATTATTTAATTTTTACAAAAAATTATATAATACTAATTAACCACCACCAACACATTAATTAACCTCATCTCTCACCTTAAACTAAATATTGTCATAAACACACAAAAATTATAATATAAAGTACATCGAATACAACAAATATATTCTAATTATAAAAAATGAAGTATATAAAAATTAAATACGTAGTACCGTACAATATTGATCGTTCGTGCATGTACACACTAGTAGTCATATTATAAAATCTATACATCATTAGTATAAAAATTTATACATACTTATTACATCATATAAAATTTATTTGAATTATTTTCTTAGAAAAGTTAATAATGATAAATATGAATGGTGAATGATATATTAATAGCGTAAACACTCATCCACCATCAGTTAATATAAAGATTTCTTTAATGTTTCCACATAATAATTTTATATTTGGATTTTGTGATATGACCAAGGCCAAGGCATTAGCCAAAACTAATAAGAGTATTCATATTTTTTCTTCGTGACATTACAGGAATGAAACATAATGAGGTAGGAGGATCAAAACCGATCAACATTCCCAATGCAAATGCTGGTGGCTTGGTGAAGCATGAAAAATGTCATGAACTCTCGCTTGCTGATGAATATGGTTTGCCTAAGGAGTGGACCTATTAGGCCATTCAATATAGATTAAGAGCGGGCGAAAATAAGGAATAATTTAGAGTAGTACTTACTCTAGAACTATGTGCTATTTAATATGCCCCATATTATATGAATAAAATATTGAATAATTAAAACATATACAGGGAGCTCCTTGTGTACAATATATATATATATACTCCAAATTAAAATTTTAATATTTATAATTTTCATTAAATGTTTTTTAAAATTTCATCATATCAACTTAAATTATTTAATAAATATATACTCCAAATTTAAAAGCATTATCATACCTAATTAAATAATTAACAATAAAGATTTCACTACTATAAAATGTTATAAATAAGTTGAGAACATCGTCAAACAACATATGAGTCATACTTTAATTGCAACAAAAACAACATATTACGTTTAAAACATAATTAAAAATGAAGGTTTTGCTATAACATAAGTTAACAAATGGCGAACATAACTACAATCAGGTAGTTAAAAACATTTGATTTTTTCATCCCAAAACAATATTGTTTTGATTGTTTTCTAAAAATATTTTTTGATTAAATAGGTTGGTCCAACCAGTCCGGCCATTCGAGTCATAGATTTTAGGCTTAAATTTACTGATTGATCGAATTTTGATACAAACTGGTTAGATGAGAGGTTCAAACTCGTCAAATATCTATTCACGGTTGAACCTGCCAGACTGATTGGTCCGAGCCAAGTTTTATAACACTTATTTCGAATACTATATACTAGAATTGTAAACCAATATCACTTCAAATTATCATTTAGCAACGGTTTTAGGACGACATCTATGTGAGTGCATTAGTATGTAGGTTAGATTGAACATTTTTTGAAAATGAGGACAATATCAATGCAATTATCTCATGAATGTACACAATATCAATGCAATTATCTTCATTGTTGAAAATGTACGATCAACAATATCAATGCAATTATATCAAGGGAGGCAACCAACTATACACACAATCATGGAGGCAAGATATAGAACCTTCAAATAGACAAATGTCACATCAATAATATCAATCTCCAAAACAAGAAAAGTATTCCAAAATAGAAGATACTTTGAACCATTTCATTGAACTCACTATGGCAAATCACAAGAATATTGATGCATCTTTAAAAAACATAGAGATTCAACTTGGACAGATGGCTAAGAAGATTTCAGAAAATCAAATAGGAACATTCAACGCAATAGTGAACCAAATCCAAAGGAACATTGTAGCATCATCAGAATAAGAGCCGGAAAGGTGGTTGAATGTGATATTGATGATCATATAGAGCATGAGAAATGAATTGTTGAAAAAGAAAAATAGTGAGGAAAAGGAGGAAATGCTAGGAGTGAATATGTCAATGAGTTATGAGAATAAAAAGAGGAAAACAGAAACAATGATAATTAGTCAAAAAAACGAAGAAAAAGAAAGAAAATATGAGCCATAATTCGGGGCCAAAGAGAAGAAAAGAAAACGAGAAGAGAGCCCATATTGAATCATGTTTGAAAAAGTTAGAGACCATACTGAAGCAGTATATGCAACCAAATTTGTGTTGCTCTGATTGATCTAACTTTGTGATCATTAAGGTCACATGACACGTCTAACTAACGACGTTAAAGAAGCTCTATATGGGAGGCAACCCATCTCTCAATAAGTTCTTTTTAATTTTTCTTATTTTAGTAACTTTTTCTTGAACAATGATTCATAGTGTTGAGTATAGGTCATAGAGAAGCAGGTCAAAATGAAAAATGTTTAGCCATCTAAAAAATAACATGTGGCTTGGCCTAGGGACATGTCAAATTACCCGGTGGGGATGGACTTCACATTCTATAATTATAAGGTGAACAAGCTCACAAACAAAGAGAGGAGCCTCACAACAACTAGGATTTAACAAAAATCGCGTTGATATCATTTACATTTCATTCATTTAATTTATGTTTTTTTAGTTATTTTATTTCTTTCGAATAAATGAACGCATGCTTGTAGACTATTCAATTTGTATGCTAAAACTTCTTGTGAATTAACCAACTTGTCAACCTTGTTCTTGTTCTATCCACTAGCATAATCAAACATAAAAATAAATAGGATTCTAAGTTGCGAACTTTCAAGTTATTGGTGGTTAAACTTGCTAGTTTGTGCAATATTTTGTTGTGTATAATTGTTGTGTCACCACTAGGCCAAATATATTGAAAATACATACATGATTTAACATTTGTTTCCCCATTGAGCCTTATCCTATCTTTTAAAATTTATAATGAACCCAAGCTTACATATCTCAAAAATAAAAATCCCTTTCCTATTAAGTCAAGAGAGTTATTACTTTGCAATATTCAAGTTGGGGAGAAATAACCAAAATGGTATGTGGTGGCAAAAATGAGGAAGAAAGTATTCATTCCTTCTTAAAAAAAATCAAAGCTCCTAAAAATAAGGAGAGCAAAAGTGAAGAAGGAATGGAAAATGGTGAAAAATGAATGGTACAAATCTAAAGTAGTAATCTTTGTTTTCTCTCAAGGAGCAAATGAAGCTTCATGTGATGCATGGGATAGGTAACCCTCATTATTTTCTGTAGTTTATGTTACTAAGAACGTGATGTCTCGAAAAGGAAATAAATATAATAAGTCAATCAATTTTTAATGATATATTAAAAAATCTCATTTTAATCACAGTATTTATGAAATAATTTTCGGAATGTTACAATATTCATCACTCATTAAATTAGAGGTAAAAGATCTTGCTATTTTCTTTTCAATATAGATTATTTTATGCAATAAATTATCTTGCATCTGACTATGTAATCTTGTTTTGATTGTCTTCATTATTGAAAATGATATTTGTAGTAGTTGTTAAAATCTGAATACTTAAAATAAGATAAATAACTCTATCAAACAAATATTATGTATTCATCTTCCCATTTATAGTAAAAGTTGCACTTAATTCAGAGATGTTCTTCAAATTGAATGACTGGCAACATCAAAAATAAAATGTTGAAGTTTACCAAAAATAATATACAAAAAAATTAGTATATTATCAGTATTATATGTTTTATAAACATTGTTAGGATTCAAACTGTATTGAGAGTAAAGTAAATATTTCAATGAAGAGGAAAAAATGTATACACTAATGATGTAAGAATTTTATACACTATTAGTCTATCACCCACGATTTATTTTTATTTTTTTAAGCAATGGTGCAATCACCCAAATAGATTAGCAAAAGCAGAACATACAAAGAGTACTAGTCATTCTTGAACCTATATTTAGGCAAAGAAAGAGCATTCCTATTACATTCATTAACAATGAAATAAGGAATTGTGGACCAAATAATATTTGTTCTAGAATTTAAACCATGATTAGCCAAACGATCCGCACATTGATTCCCTTCCCTATATATATATGAGATATACGAAAATTGAAGGAAAGCATATCCTTCTTGCACTTCAACCACAAAGGAAGCAGCTGCCAAGGAGGAAGAGTAGTTCCATTAAAAATGTCAATGACTAACGTTGAATCACACTCCAGCCAAAAATTGCACCACTCACGGTTGGCAGCAATTGCAACAGCATGCATGGCACCATGCAACTCAGCAAAGAGAGCTGATTGAATGTTAGTGTAGTTTGAAAAAGCCAGCATAAAAGAACCCTTGTGATCCCTAAATAAACCACCCGATCCAGAATGCCTAGGACTACCATGAGCAGCCCCATCCGAGTTTGCTTTCACCCAACCAACTCGAGGAGTCCTCCAGATAACCTCAATTATGACCGGAGCTCTGTTGAAGTTCAAGGCAATGTCAAGGCTTCTCAGAGTAATTAGGTCCTGGACCGTATGAGCAGAAGAGGAGGCTTTAGCAGAGGCCCCAGAAAGAGAGGTGTCCCTCTTGATAGCATTAATAGCCAAATGCAAAGGAGTAGAATCATTTTAAAAGATTTTTTGGTTCCTACAGAACCAGATTTTAGATAGCGTGTGCACCAAACAAGCTATCAAAACCTGAACCAGTTGCTTATTTGAGTGATTGGAGCAACTTCTTAGAA
>NW_017716112.1:0-2169 GCF_001865875.1 Lupinus angustifolius
CCGCCGGTGGAGGTACCTGAAAAGGTTCTCCGACGATCAAGTCAGTGTACGAACTTGGTGTTAAATGTATGGGAGTATGAGAATATGAAGGTAGAAAGTAATAGAGTGAGTAATGCTAGAGAGTACAGAGATTGAGATACTTCCTATTGGTAGAGACTCCTATTTATAGAGGGGAGAGCTGACTTTGGGCTCTTGGCAGGTAGTGCAACACGTGGCCGACCAAGGGTATTGTCGGGGGTTGCTTTTTCCGTGTCAGGCGGTCTGCTAGGACCGTACTCTGCGCTACTCTTGTCTTTTAGCCTGTGGCTTGTTTGGTAGCCGTTCTGCAATCTGTGTCGTGTTGGCAGGTGGGTTGGTGAGGTACATATGGCATGCCAGGGGATGTCTCTAAGGTCAACTCTGGTGGGCTAAGCACGCGAGACCTACCTCGACGACCAAGCATGCGGGTCCTTGGCTCGCCAGGTAGGAACAGTTGACCCCAGTCTGCCAGGATGCTGGGCGAGCATGTTGGGAGACTCTACACGAGCCTCGCACGACTTGGATTACTTGTGGTGGAACAGTTGCCCCTAGTCTGCCAGGATGCTGGGCGAGCATGTTGGGAAACTCTAATGATCGTCAAACGACCTCTTTCAGGGTGGTCTGACTGTACGAGATTTGGCGACCTGGGATTGAAGGGTGTTGATTGAGCCGCCTAGGGCTCCAGGCGAGTAATGCACCGGTGATTGCCTAACTGGGCGTGTTGATCTAACTTGAGCAGCTAGGTGTTTCTTGTATGAGATTTCGTGACGTGTCCCTTTGGTTCCTCGCGGCACGTGGTAGGGATTAATGACCTTGGTTAACGTATCAGTTGGGGTGGGACGTTTCATCATTATCTGCTATGACCCTTGATGTCCGCCAAACTTTGTCGTGTCATGGGAGTGACCGCTGGTCATTCAAATTCCAGCACGTGGCATGACCTTTGGTTTCCGCCGAATTTTCCTTGTTTTTCGGGCTTCCGTTGGATTGCACTTGATTGTTTTTCTACGGCCCTGATGAGGATGTGGATGGGCCTGGCCACTGGGCCTGTGGTCCAGGTTCTTCTATAAATTGAGGGTGCCTCGTGGCTTTCCTTCTTTTACGTGTTTCAAAACCTCCTGAATATTTTCCTTGATTTCTTAGCTCCCAGCGTGATCTTCTTCGAGATTCTTCCTCTTTTCAACTTCTTCTTCTAATCCAGGTAACACTCGTTTCTCATGGTTTACATTTGCGATTACGAATCTGATTCTGACGAGGAGATCCTTCCTAGACCTCCACTGTGTTTCCGAAAACCGCTGCCCTCGTCTTATGCATTGGTGGAGGTTATCGAGCCATTGAGCATCGTCCCCCCTCCCCCCAAAGGTGGAGGTGCAGGGCCCCAATGGAGAGGTGCCGACGATTACTTGGCCTCACTTCGTGCCAAGTATGGGTTCATTTTGAGTGACAGCTCTGAGTCCGAGTCTGAGTCTGAGTCTGATGACTCTTGTGATGGCAGGTTCATGACGACGAAGACGTATAAGGCAAAGGCTCCTCAACTGTCAATTCCAGCGGAGATGGGCGGGGAGGATTCCCGCTACTGGTGGGTCGATAGGGAGGTGCTCGGTACTCCTAGCACATTCCCCTACGGGACTCCCCTCAACATACATGTGGCCAAAGAGACTTTCCATGGTTTCAAGGTCAGCGCCCCTAGGTTGGGGGCAAGGGTCTTCTATAACTTTACAGAGGAGAAAAATGACAAGTATACCTTCTTCCTTTATGAGGCGTACTGCCGACGCTTGGGGCTTCGCCTCCCCCTGGGGGAGTGGGATGTGCAGGTCCTAGCGCACCTGCAGATTGCTCCCAGCCAACTGACCCCAAACTCGTGGGGGTTTATTCGAGCATTTGAGATTATGTACAAGGTGGCGGGCATCCCTTGCACATTGAAGTTATTCTTTTCGATGTTCCGCGTCGGCCATCGCACCAATACTGACGAAGATAAGGAGGGTCGCCACGGATGGACAAGTCTACAATCTCGGCCCAGGCGGGGGCTATTTACGCCGTTCTCGTCAAATGAGAAAAAATGGAAGGGTGGGTATTTCAGGGTGAACGTCAGGCGGGCATGGAACGACTGGTGCCTTAGCAAATCCGGCGCACTGCTATTTCCCTTCGCATGGA
>NW_017716113.1:0-3036 GCF_001865875.1 Lupinus angustifolius
CTTACTGGATAGACGAGGGGGGACTCCTACCTTGTTCGGCCATCCGTGACGGGGGCGGGGCTTTAGTGGACTTTGTTGATGGGTTGGCTGCATGCTAACTGTTTTTATGGCTTTGCTTATGTACTTCTTGATCTTTTTACTGATGATTTTCTTCCTTTTTGTGCAGTCGAACTAAAAGCTAAGATGAGTGAGAAATTGAGGAAAAGCATGCTGTTGAAGAGGGTCGCCACCCTGGTTAAAACAGACGCTGCTATTTCTAAACGTCAGAAGACAACCTCTCCCGTGCCTTGCTCTACTGAGAGGTTGCCCAGCCGGACGACTGAGCAGCCAGCTCCAGTGAGTGGGGAGCGCCCCATGAGGGAGTCGTCTCTGCCTGAGCAGCCCGAGGACCTGATGGATCAAGAGCTGGTTCAAAGGGCTGCTGATTCGCCTCTTACTGCGTCTACTGAAGCGGTTCTTCCTGCTGATCCTACCGGAACTCTTCGGTCTGCACCGACGAGGGTAGAAGAGAGTGCCGGTACAACGACGATCCCTGCTTCTGGGCAATCAGCTGGAGTGGACGTCGGTCGTTCCTCCGATCCAAAGTGATTGATCAGGCGCTTCTGAATGCCCATGCTAAGGAGACTTTTGACAAGTTACCATTGCCCGTCCTGCTGCAAAACGTGAAGGGGAGTGCTGTCCTCACAGCCTCCATCAAGAAGTACTTGGAGACGGATGGGGTTTTAGAGTCGCGGATCGCGGATGGCGATATGGCGAAAATCCGGGCTCTGCATGAGGTGGAGAAGCAGAAGATGGTTGATCTTCATTCCGCCGAGAAGGGGGAGCTGGTCAAGTTGGGCGAGGTCGTTAGGGCTCAGGTAGCGGATTTGTCAACCCGTGTGGGTCATCTTGAAAGTGACAAGATGAAGCTTACCGCCCAAGTGATGGAATCCGAGGGGGCGGTCTGTGCCAAAGACGAAGCGCTTCATCGGCGGGACCTGGAAATTCATCGTGCAAAAGAGGAGGCTGCGACTTGGAAGGCTCGTGCTGAAGCTGCTGAACAAGAAAAAGCCCCACTTCTGGTGCAGGTGCAGGCGCTGGGGGGGAGAAGGCATCTCTGGAAACCCGGGTTTGGGAGTCGGAGGAGGGACGGGCAGCCGTCGAAGTTGAAAAGGTGCAGTTGGAGTAGCTTGTGGGCGAGGCTGCCATAGACGCGTGGGAGAGTGCCCAGTACCAGTTGGCTCTGGCTTTTCCAAGCACCGATTGGTCTTGGATGCAGCTGGGTGCCTATGTAGAAGAGGGGCGCCTGCTAGTAGGGGATGAAAACGGCGATCCAGTTTTGATGCCTTTTCCTGGCCAAGGGGGGGAACTTTGTAATTTGTCTTTAAGTATCTTGTAATAGTTTCCCATTAATGAATGAACAGTTTTTGCGATAATTCCTTTGTTTATTTTGTACGCAAAATGACTTTATATGATTGTTGGACGATTTTGTCTTTATGAATTTTTTTGAATGTATGATGGATTTAATTCTGAATTTGAACGCCTTTAGCGTGCCTAGTGAAATGGAAGCGATCCTCCGTTGGCCAGGTGAATGCATCAGGCAAAGGGGGTGTAAACCGGCCCCTTGGGTGACTATAGAAAGCCATTAAGTGGGATTGCACCAGGCAAGGGGGGCGAAGACCGGCCCCTTGGGTGAATGTAAAAAACCATTAAGTGGGATTGCACCAGGCAAGGGGGGCGAAGACAGGCCCCTTGGGTGAATGTAAAAAACCATTAATTGAGATGGCACCAGGATTTCTACCACTTCGTCAAGGTTGTTTCTGAGGAGAGATCGGTAGTCGCCCTCGTTGAACTGAAGTATTCGCCAGGTAGGTTCTCCTATCTCGACCGGGATCATGGCCTCTGTGTCGTATGTTAAGTTGAATGGTGGCTCACCGATCGTAGAGTGGGGAGTGGTTCGGTACATCCATAATATGTGATGGAGTTGATCTGGCCAATTTGCTTTTGATTCGTCCAGCCTTTTCTTTATCCCTTTCAGGATGACCTTGTTTGCTGCTTCGGCCTGCCCATTAGTCTGTGGATGCTCCACTAAAGTGAAGTGATGTTTGATGCGGAGGCCTGATAACAACTCTTGGAACCTTCGATCGGCAAATTGAGTGCCGTTATCCGTTACTATGGCGGACGGGATGCCGAAACGAGTGATTATGCTTCGCCAAGTAAATTTTTGGATATTGGCTGAGGTGATGGTGGCTAATGCTTCTGCTTCTATCCATTTGGTGAAGTAATCTATGACGACTATAAAAAATTTCAGTTGTCCCGTTGCTTGAGGGAAAGGCCCCAGAATGTCCATACCCCACCTGCAGAAAGGCCAAGGCACTTGTGTTGTGGTTAACTCTTCTGGTGTGGCTTTGTGGAAGTCAGCGAAAAGTTGGCAACAAGTGCATTTTCGAGTGAGGTATGTTGCGTCCTTTTCCATTGTGGGCCAGTAGTATCCAGCTCGTAACACTTTCTTGGCGAGTGAGGCAGCGCCCAAGTGGTGCCCACAACTTCCTTCATGGACCTCTCTGAGGACGTAATCCGCCCGTTCTGGACCAAGACATTTAAGCAAGGGGGTGGTGAATCCCCGTCGGTACAGTGTCCCCCGGACCAGGGTGTACCAAGAGCAACACCTGAGGAACCGTTGCTTTTCCTTCGAGTCAGAGGGTAGGTTACCATGGAGGATGTATCGGATGAAAGGGCCCATCCAGTTGTCTGGGATCTCCACTTGCTATATTGCCATGACACTTGGATGGTAGACTGTTCCCTGGACGACAGACCGATTATTCCCGAGGCATTTGGTACTGGCGAGCTTGGACAAGATATCTGCCCGGGTGTTGCTTTCACGGGACACATGCTGAATGGTCACTTCATCGAAGTCGGCCATGAGCTCTTTTACTTTGAGCAGATATTTCCCGAGGAGGGTATCCTTGGTCTGATATGCACCTGTAATTTGAGACACGGCTAATTGGGAATCACTGCAAATTAATACCTTATGGGCGCCCACTTCTTTTGCTAGCT
>NW_017716114.1:0-1173 GCF_001865875.1 Lupinus angustifolius
TGATAACCATGCTCGAGTATTATCGGCCAATACTCGATCGGGTATTATAAATCGCCCGATCCTAATATCCGATTAGAATTTCGGATTTCGGCATTCCGAGTGAAAAATATTTAGAAAATAGATATGAGTGTACTCAGAGTCTATATTGACTCAAAATTAAATTATGAATCCAACGGCGAGATCGGAATTTGATTCCGAGTTACGGAACTTAAAACGACACTTTTTGAGTCGTACCGGGCGGATTCGGCCCCGACAGTGGTCCAGAACCGACTGTCTCCAAAAATTACCAAAATTTACCAGAAAATCGGAAATAAAATTTCAAGAATAAAACTCAACTAGAGTTTTGTCTAATTCCTTACCGATAATTTCCAGAAATTCATTTTCGAATATATATAATTAAAAATGAAAATATTAGTAAAATCTTATAATTCAAAAATCGTAAAATTCGCGGTGTTACAGAGGGTACATCGGAATCTGATTGTACCCGGAATATGCGTCCATGAAGGATAAGTACTGATAGCCTGAAGAATTATCCACCAAATGGTCAATGTTTGGGAGAGGATAAGGGTCTTTAGGGCATACCTTATTGAGATCTGTGTAGTCCACGCACATCCGCCACTTCCCAGATGGCTTCTTCACCAGCACAACATTCGCCAACCAGGTGGTGTAGGTGATTTCGTGGATGAAACCCGCCTCTAACAACTCGGCTACCTTCAAGGCGACCTCCTTGGTCCTGTCAGCCCCCATTTTACGCATTCTTTGCGCCACCGGTTTAGCACCTTGTTTTGTCGTTAGCCGATGACAGACAAAGGAAGGATCTATACCAGGCATGTCTGCTGCTGACAAGGCGAACAGATCTTGGTTTGCCTTCAAAGATGTCTCCAGCCTCAACCTTTGGCTTGGTGGAAGGGTACTGCCAAGGTACACTACCTGTCCTGGGGATTGGCCCAACTGTAGAGTCGTTTTTTCCCCTTCTGGTTGTGGTCGAAAGTCTCCTTCGTCCGCCCGGACATCCAGTTCTACCATATGCACGCCCCAAGATCTTTTGGAGGGGCGTGCTGTTTGTTGAAGTGGGGGCGGAGACTCATCTAGTAGCAACTACGAGCCGAGTGCTGGTCCCCTTTCACTGTGCAGACTTGGAGGCTGATTGAGAGGAACTTCATGCATAGATGG
>NW_017716115.1:0-1580 GCF_001865875.1 Lupinus angustifolius
CCCCTTCTGGTTGTGGTCGAAAGTCTCCTTCGTCCGCCCGGACATCCAGTTCTACCATATGCACGCCCCAAGATCTTTTGGAGGGGCGTGCTGTTTGTTGAAGTGGGGGCGGAGACTCATCTAGTAGCAACTACGAGCCGAGTGCTGGTCCCCTTTCACTGTGCAGACTTGGAGGCTGATTGAGAGGAACTTCATGCATAGATGGGGTGTAGAGACGATCGCTTCAAGCCTGTTCAAAGTTGGCCGGCCGATAATGGCGTTGTATGCTGAATCGCACTGGACGACCAAGAACTTTGTTTGGACCGTCCTACTCATAGGGTGGTCCCCGATTGTTAGCCAAATTTCTACATATCCCCTGGGGGTGATTCCCTGGTCGGAAAATCCGACCAACTGCCCATCATATGGTAGGAGATCGCGGTCATGGAGCTCCATTTTTTCAAACAAATCTTGAAAAATAATGTCAGCTGAGCTACCCTGACCAATGAATAGGCGGCTAACCTTCTTGTTATTGAGCTTGGCGGTGATGATGAGGGGGTCATCATGCCATCGGACGACACCTTCATAATCGCAGTCGTCGAATGTAATAGGGGGAGCTGATTTGTAGCTCTGTCTCTGTTGGGAGTTTCTGGCAGCGACGTGCATTACTTCCTGCACATATTTCTTCTGGGCGGTCCTGGAGGTACCCCCGACAGCAAAACCTCCTGAAATAGTATTGATATCAACCGGGCTCCTCGGCATTCGGTTGTCCGTTCGGTGCCTATCCGCTTGAGGCCGTGGGGTAGGGCACCGTTGTTGAAATTGTGGAGGGGACTGCCTTCTTGAAGGTTTTGGTCGACGATGTTGTGGCGATCGCCGACGTTGCTCCAGGCCCGCAATGAATCGCTGTAAATGACCAGCCTGGATGAGATCTTCGATGGTATCACGGAGCTGTGTGCAGTCATTGGTCAAGTGGCCGAACATACTGTGATAGTCACAGTATTAGGATCGGTCTTGTGGGCCTGGCTTGGAAGGGCGTGGGCGTGGAAGTTGGACGAGATGGGTGGAGAGGACCTCCTGTAGAATCCTTGAGCGGCTAGCGTTCAGAGGGGTATAGGTGGAGTATTTGGCCTTTTTAGTTAGTGAGGGTAGGTCGCGGGGTAGGTCGTGGAGTCTTGGCCATTTCATTTCCCGTGAGGGGTGATGCATTTGGGGCTCGGTATGGGTGTGGATATGGTGGGTTTCTTCCAGATTGATGAATTGTTGGGCTTTGGAGCAGAGGTCCTCCATGGTAAAATCGGTGTATTTGGCCAATTCCGTGCGGAAAAGACCCTCTTGAAGTCCCATAACGAGGACATGCACTGCTACCTCAGGGCTCAGAGTACGCACCTTCATGGCCTCGGTATTAAACCAATCTAGATATGCCCAGATGGATTCATTAGATCCTTGGCGAATGCCAGACAGTGTGTATGATGACCTGGGTTGCTCCTTGCTTGCCGTGAACCTTGTCTTGAAGGCTAAAGCTAGAGTTCCCCCAAGTGTTGATGCTGTTTGGAGCCAGATGGGGTCGGCCGCCTTTTTAAGAGTCACGGGGAAGGCTCTGC
>NW_017716116.1:0-865 GCF_001865875.1 Lupinus angustifolius
CAGCGGGAAGCTGCTTATATGATGCTATTCCCATTCTCTTTGTTAGGTGAAGCTAGAGAGTGGTTGAAATCGCATCCAACTCAGAGCTTGACAAGTTGGAGTGACTTGGAGTCCAAGTTCTTAACAAGATTTTTCCCACCAGCTCGGTATGTACATGCGAAGTTTGAGATATCAACCTTCAGGCGAGGGGCTGATGAAGCATTCTATGAAGCTTGGGAGCGTTTTCAGGCGTTACTCAGGAAATGCCCGAATCATGGTTTCGAGGATATTGATCAACTGAACATCTTCTACAATGGGTTGAAACCGGAAACGAAGATGATTCTAGATGCTGCAGCTGGTGGTACTATGATGTCGGTGGATGCCGAGCAAGCAACTAGAATTATCACCGCTTTATCTGCTACAGATAGACAAGCTCAGCATAACAGAATAACAGTGCAGAAGCGAGGAGTGTTGGATTTGAGTACTTCTGATGCAATTTTAGCTCATAATAAGATTCTAACTCAACAGATTGAGGCACTAACCAAACAAATGACCAAGTTACCTCAGCAACTTAATGTGGTTCAGACTCCTCCAGTCCATCAACATGTATTATGCTGCGAGTTTTGTGGTGGTGATCATGTCAGTGGTCATTGTTCGATGCATATCAACAGACCAGAAGAGGAAGTTCAGTATGTCAATAATCCACCTCGTCAGGGTAATTTCCCCAACAACCCTCCATTCAACAATCAGTTCTCACAGGGTTGGACGGGGAACCAGAATCAGAATCAAAATTTTGGGTGGAGGCAAGAAGCTGGACCATCTAACCGACAACCACCATATCAGTCCTCATATCAACAAGGTCAACATCCACCACTGCATGAGCGAC
>NW_017716117.1:0-604 GCF_001865875.1 Lupinus angustifolius
TAACTCAACAGATTGAGGCACTAACCAAACAAATGACCAAGTTGCCTCAGCAACTTAATGTGGTTCAGACTCCTCCAGTCCATCAACCGGTATTATGCTGCGAGTTTTGTGGTGGTGATCATGTCAGTGGTCATTGTTCGATGCATATCAACAGACCAGAAGAGGAAGTTCATTATGTCAATAATCCACCTCGTCAGGGTAATTTCCCCAACAACCCTCCGTTCAACAATCAGTACTCACAGGATTGGAGGGGGAACCAGAATCAGAATCAAAATTTTGGGTAGAGGCAAGAAGCTGGGCCATCTAACCGACAACCACCATATCAGTCCTCATATCAACAAGGTCAACATCCACCACTGCATGAGCGACAAACAAAATTGGAGGAAACATTAGAAAACTTCATGCAAGTCTCTATTTCCAACCAGAAAAATACTGATGCATCCATCAGGAATCTAGAGACTCAAGTGGGTCAGTTGGCCAAGCAAATGGCTGATCAGATTGCAGATAGACAACAATTTTCCGCAAACACTCAGACCAATCACTGCAAGTCTATCACCATGAGAAGTGGCAAGGTAATTGGTAAGGGTATTGGAGAGAATTTAGC
>NW_017716118.1:0-7016 GCF_001865875.1 Lupinus angustifolius
TAGAGATAATCGATTAACGCAATTGACTTAATCGATTAAAATAGAACAACAAGCTCAAACATATTCGGTTTCTTGCACGAGAATTAACCGATATTGAAATGAATACACAGATATTTTATCAGAGTATTAACAGTATAGCACAGAAACAGAATATAGCAATTAAATCTACTATACAAGTTAACCGATTAAATGCAATAAAGAGAGAAAGAGAGAAAGAAAAAAATCCTGCAACACGATTTTTATCCTGGTTCGTTTGCTTGTCCACCGCAAACTATATCCAGGCTTCCCGGCTGATTTGGGAGATTTTCTTCACTATAATTGAATCAATGTTTTAAACTTCTTCCAATTACAACACTTAGACATTCACAAGAAAATAAAGAACCTTATTCTATGGTTTGACTCCCTTCCTACCGACAAAGAAATCCTTTCGTTCAGCGTAGCCCCAGCCAAGAACCTTGTTCTTTCTTATCAAGAACTCAAAGCAAAATGAAGATACAACTCAACATCTTAGGTGGTACGACACCTCGAGATTCCCAATGTTACAACGATTTTTCACAACAAAACTATAGAGTAAACTCAAGCAATTACAAAGCTCATATCTAACAAATAAAACTTTACTCTAAACACCTAACACAAATCTCATGTAATATGACAATGTATTAGTTTAAAAACAGAATTTACAGAATGCAAAAACTTCACAAAAGCATCAATGAATGCATGAACATGTGAGATGAAATGATGAGAAATATATCATGAAATGCCACTCAATCCTAAAGCATAGAATTCTCTCCTTTCTAAACTAACAAATGCATTATCAACTAGATGCAACAAATATCACAAAATATGCTCTAACTCTCTAAGAAATGCAACATGCAAGTTATGACATCAGTTCTGAAAACACTGTTTATAAAGAATCAGTTCTGCAGCCCAGTTAATCGATTAAGACCTTGGTTAATCGATTAACGTTGTTTAAAAACGTAACTGATTCTGTTTTCCAAGTATTTCAGTTTCAAAAGCTTTTCAAATAGTTAGGTTAATCGATTAACGTATGCCTTAATCGATTAACAGCATATTTTCATATGTATTTTCAATTACAAAAACTCAAATATGTTATGCACTTGATTCATACATGTTTAACACTAAATTTATGCCTAGGATGCACATATACATGTATTTATGTGATGCATGAACATATTATAAATGACATATCTCAAAGATGAAATGATTTAAAGTTTTATGCATATGAGACATGTGTTAAGGTTACCTAAGCCTTAGACTCAACCTAAACTAGTCTCTAGTCTAAGTCTAGTACCAATCAAAAGACTTAAGCATGTTGATTTATTGATGATCTTCAAGCTCTTATTAGCACAAGTTGTCCTCATCAAAACCATGACATATAATGAGAGAGCTTTCCAAAGTGCTCCTCTTGACATGCGCACTTTCACCATCTTCAATTCCCATGCCAAATATGCCTCTGGATCACTCATTCCCAAAAAACTAGGGACTTTGATCTTAACACCATCCAGATCTCCTCTATGCTCACGGTTTGGGCTTGTATTTACACCCTATCTTTGCCTTCTATATCCACAAATTGGACTAGCGTGACCACGGCCAGAGCTGCCATGGTTGTGCTCTCCATGTCTCCTTCCATTGTCATGGTTTGTTCCATCATGGCCGCGACTGCCATGTCTTCTTTTACTATCATAGGCACTTGAAGAATTGTGCCTATCCTCATGTCTCGGCCTCTCCTCTCTCCTAGGCCTCCTCCTTCTTCTTTCATGGCCATTTGGATTGCCATGATTTTGTTCATTCAGCCTCCTACCATAATGGATCCTCAACTCCTCCAATTTTTGTTGAAGAGTTTGGAATTGGGCATCCATCATGTTCTAAAGTCTCACGGTTAGTGAGGCTGATCTTGATGAAACCGTAGGACTCCTCTCTGGACTTGACATTGCTCAAGCTAAAGTAGCTCTAATGACCACTTGATGACAACCTTTTGGGGCTGCCTTTGAATTATGGATTGTTTTAGCTTGATCTTAGGCTTTGTGAATGTGTGAATTCGGTTTGGTCTTAAATTTGGGATTTTTGGGTAGGTCTTAGGTTACGTTAGAGGTTTAAGTATGTTAGGGTTTGTGTATGGATTATGGGATTTATTGTTTTGGTTTAGGGAAGGTGTTTAGGGTTGGTTTGTTGTAGAATTTATGGTTGTTTGGCTTAGGTATGTGTATGGGGTTGATGATTTCGGTTGGGTATGAGTTCAATGATGGTGATCTCGGTTTTTAAGTGTTGGGAAGTATTTTGGGCATATTGGTTAAGTGTTGTTGAAAAAGATGGAAAAGAATGGAAGGTGAGAAGCGCCACAAGCAAGGCTTCTTGATAAGCTACGGAGTTCGCCACAAGCAAGGATGCTTGATGAGAACAACAATGGTGGCCACGACCAACCTAGGTTTAGGAGAGCTCTCAACTAAACAAAAACACAAAGGTTTAACTCAAATTCAACTTAACTTTTATTAATCCAATCTCAAACCATAAATAGGCAAAGTTGCCTTGGCTGAAAAGAAAATAGACTAAGTCCTAATTAACTTGAAGAATTAGAAATCCTAATTTAAACTTAGGCTAAAATAAAAACGAAAAAATAATATAAACTCCTAATTAAATCAAGTAGATAAGATCTTAAATAATGTAATTTGGGTGGAATAGTATCCACGGTTTGGAAGAAGATTGAGATGAGATGATTTCCTTGATTTGAGGAAGCTTGATTCGAATTTGGTGTTGGTGTTGTTGGCTTGGTTCCTTGCATTTGAGTTTGGTCGAAATTATGTGGAGGTTTGAGAAGATAATGTATAGATTAGGTTGTTTTGGCTGATTTGAAAAGATTATATTTGTTGGTAGCAACAAATCTATCTTCTTTCAAATTCAAATTAAAATCTATATTCTTTCAAATTCAAATCTATCTTTGTTGGGGCTGATTTGTTTATAAGATATGTTGTTGGTATAGACAAATCTTATCTTCTCTTCCTTGATTGTAGCCTTCCACAACATAATTGTATCTTCACTTGATCCCTTGTTTGTAGCTTTAAATTGGATTAGATATGAAAGATATAATCTTTATAATTATCTTCAAATAATTTGTTTTCTCCATGCCTTATCTTCTTGTTTCCTTAAAGATAGAGTTCCTCGCGTCCTCTTCCATGTAAGAAATTACCATGCTTTAAATTCAATGCTCTTGCCACGTGACAAGCTTACCCTTGAACCTAAGTGAACTACTTGGTCACCAAATATGGACCATGTTATAAATAAATCCCAACCCATATTACAGGAATTAAATACTAACAATACTTGAATGAAAATAAACCCAAGACTATATGAGAATGCAATCTCATTTATTTGAATCAATGAAAATAAAATAAACCTAAGTAGAAAGTGACCTAAGGACATAAATGTCCTTCTCACATACCCTCTCATGGGTCAATTGTGTCCTTTGAGACTTTAAGGACTGCTACCTTGGCCTTGGTCCTAGTTGTAGGACCATCATGACTTCTCTTTCCCTTGGGATCAAAGGCTGCCCTAGGAGGGTTTACATCACAATTTTAATGGACATTTCTTTTGATCATCTATCAAATTTGTATAAGTCATACTTTCAAGTGAGCAGTCGAATAATCAATAAAATTATATCGGTAAAATATATCATAGTTGCTATGGAAGAGAAAGTTGCCATGGATAATTTGTTGTGTGTCTCATTCCACTTTTCATCTCTCCTCTCATTTTCATTACAAAAGCGAAGAAAAGAAAATTGGAGTTTCTCTTCAACCTCTCTTTTCCAACTTTTTTGGGGTAAGCAAATTGTATTAAAAGCAGCACAAGGGGTGCTAACCCAATACAAGACAAAGATGAAAAATTGATCTTTTTAGAAGTTAATATAATACAAGTTTATGGATCGTTACACCAATTAGCAAACACAAGAGAAGTTGGGGCAACTTTAGAGAGAAACACGTCCAAGACCTAGCTTGGATTAAATCCAAAATATGCACATAACTCATAGCCTTGTTGGAAAAGATCAAATCATTCCTCATAATCCAAATGGACCAACCGACAGTGAACCATAACATCCTCCACAAACTTGCCCCTTTTACATTTGGTCTAAGAGCATCATGCATTACTAAGAATTCCACAATCGAATTTGGAGGTTGAATGGAGACTTGTAACCAAGAGTAAACTTCTCTCCACACTGTAGAAGAAAAATCACAAGAAATAAACAAATGATCAACGGATTCCCCATGGTTCAAACAATTCTACCTTTGCAGGAATTCTCTGTCTAATGAGCTTCCAAACAAAACAACAGATTTTTGAGGGAACACAATTAATCCAACAATTTTTTAAAAAGTTACCTAAAGGAGAAGGACTTTGGTCCACTTGACTGAGATAAGGGGATTTGATAGTATATCTCCCAGATGCATCCAAACTCCAGCTCCAGCTATCTGCAATAGCCCTCTTGCAAGAGTGATTTTGAATCAAGTCATACAAGTTCGCAATGGTATCCTTTTCTTTATCAAGCAGATTCCTATGCCAAAACATCTCCCACTTCCAAACATCATCACACCAATCACCGCAATTCACAACAGAAGCCTCTATATTTAGAGCTAAAGTGAAAATTCTAGGGAAGACCTCTTTCAAGCTCTGATTTCCCACCCAAATATCTAACCAAAAACGAGTTTGAGACCCATCACCAATGACCCTCCAAATGTTCTCATCAAACCATCCACCCATAAACTCAACTGAAGAACTAACTTTACACAAGTCCTTCCACCATTTAGAAGAATTGGCCGAAGATGAGAAATATATGGTATTCCCATACTTTGAGTTAATCACCTTAACCCAAAGCACCTTCTTATCCTGAAGTCTACGCCATTTCCATTTCCCTAGCAAAGCGTCATTGAAATGAGCCAAGTCTCTAACTCCCAAACCACCAAGAGATTTAGGCTTACAAACCTCTGCCCAAGAAATCCAAGCAATACCTTTACCACACCTCTTGTTACCCCAAAGAAAACGCCTTTGCAAATTCACTAGTTTTGCTAAGACCTTTTTAGGAGCCTTATACAAAGAAAACAAATAAGTAGGAATATTGGCAAGCACTGAATTTAGAAGAATTACCCTTCCACCAAGAGAAATATGCTTATGTTTCCACGAAGCAAGTCTTTTAGTAACCACATCAATAGTGCTTTGCCAAGTCTCCAGTCTTCTAGGATCATCCCCCACCGATACCCCCAAGTAGTGAAAAGGAAGAGTACTAGTTCTACAAGCCAATAAAAAAGTCCCATATGCCAAGAAAGATTCAGATACCTCAATACCAAATAAAGAGCTCTTTTCGTAGTTCACTTTCAGACCCGAGACTAATTCAAAACACTTCAGAATAGATTTGATGCACCACAAGTTTGACATAGTTGGTTTGCACACCAAAATTGTATCTCTGCAAATTGAAGGTCACATACTTCCACCTCCTGCCTACCGATTTTGTACCCTTGAAGCATCCCTAATCTTCTAGCATTTCGGACTAAACCAGCAAAGCCCTCTGCAACCAAAAGAAAAAGAAAAGGAGCCAAAGGATCACCATGCCTAATACCCTTTGAAACAGAGAACTGATAAGAAAGGGTACCATTGACTAGTACATACATAGAAGTAGAACAAAGACAAGCATTAATCAAGCCCCTCCACTTATCAGAAAAACTAAATATGGACAACAAATAATCTAAAAAGCCCCAGACAATAGAGTCATAAGCTTTCTCAAAATCCACCTTCAACAGAAGACACCCATCTTTAATCCTCATAGCCGAGTGAATTGTTTCATTAACCATGATAGTTGCATCAAGAATATACCTGTCTTGGATAAAGGCCGACTGAGAAGAACTAATAATAGAACCCATCACCCCTTTCATTCTACTTGCCATAATCTTCGCCAAAATCTTGTATAACGAGCCTATTAGAGATATTGGTCGGAAATCCTGGATCTTAGTAGGAAAATTAAACTTAGGGATCAAAGCTATGAAGGAAGCATTTAGACCCCTAGGAAGCTTTTGATAAGTTCCAAACATACCTAAATTTCATACACTTTTATGGCACTTATCTTAAGCATAATTGAGAAAAACAAACTTAAAACAATACTTTTTGGATAAAATATCACAATCTTGTATATTTGTGTTTGTATTTCTTTTTAATGTGTTTTGAAGGATTTAGAAAGAAAAAGAAAAGAGAATAAAGACTCGTGGTTGTTGAAAGCGTATAAGTCAAACTCGAGGTGCTCAAGTAGGAAGCTTAGTGTGGACCAAGCTACGCTGAGCTAACCTGGACACCAGCCTGGCACAGTCAGACCCAACATGGCTCAGTTAAACCAACCTGGCACATACCAAGTTGCTCAAGCAGGTAGGTTAGCGGACCTGCTTGACCGCTCAACCTAGCACCAGACAAAATGGTTTCAAGAATATTCCAGTTACAACTTACTTTCTTAATAATCATGTGAATAAGTCATTCCTTTTTGCCCCATCTCGGCTTTGTTAGAATAAATTCTATCGATGGTATAATGGTATTGAAGCAATTACCTATTACATAATTATTAAGTACCTTTGAATACCATCTCGGTTTTGTGGATTAAATTCCAACACTGGGTTAATGGTATTCTAATATATAAAAGTGATGAATAGTTAGTTGTTAGATACAAATAAATAAATAAAGAACAAAATAATAATAAATTTAGTGACCTTTTATTTATTTACTGCGGTTCATTTTATTAACAAACCAAACTTCTTCCTTAAGGAAGGTTGGTATTAAAGAACAAAACGCGGAAAGTAAATAACAATAAATAAAAGTTAGTAAGCTAGTTCATCACTTTTGTATATTAAAAGGTGTTTTCAACAAATAAATTTATTGATAACACTTTACTATTTTACAATTTACACCTTTTTCAAGATTCAATTGTAGTATAGTATAGGGTTATGTCGAACCACAAGGAATTTCCTAATAAA
>NW_017716119.1:0-330 GCF_001865875.1 Lupinus angustifolius
ATAAAACTAAATATTAACAAATTCTTGAGGAGACAAGATCATTTTGAATAAGGATAATATATTTCTCATCTTCTTTTGAACCTAAAATGGTAGAATGATGAACACTTATATTCATTACTTAAACAATACTACGACCATAAAAGAGATTAAGTTGTCACATCCTAACCATTGGCGACTCTAATATTGTATGAGTGATGAATGTAAGATCTTAATAAAAACATGCTTAACTTGGCAAATAAACTAAGTAGTACAACTACTCCTTAGTTTATTTGTCAAGTGTTTGAGACAAGTAATTTTATTGACTTGAAATCATTTTTTAGGTGCTCAATC
>NW_017716120.1:0-2413 GCF_001865875.1 Lupinus angustifolius
AAATCCAAACTTTTGTAAATTAAGAAGAAGTAGAAATTACATAACCTTGTTCAAAAGAAAATGCTTAGGGGCATGAGCCATACATCCAAGGATTGGATGCTTTTGAGTTCCAAATGATAATATAAAATTGATTTTTGCATCTCATTTGCCTTCTCCTTTTCTCCTGTTGAATTCTATGAAAAACTACTCTAAAACTAGCCTAAAAACTACCTAAAATGAAAGGAAAAGAAGAGGAATCAACTAAGAAGAGTTTATAATGAATTTACAATGTTTTTAAAATGAGAATCTCGTGCCTTTTTATAGGCCAAAGTGCTGGATGCTCAACTGCCTTGTTTGGTAGCTAAGTTGCTCAATTTTGGCCCCTATGAAGAGCCACTTTGGCCCCTACTTGACCCCTATGGTGGGCTAGGTTACATGCATGGTGATACCTCCTCCTTCTTGTCATAGCCTTATGTCATCCATGAAGTCATGTTCTTGGCCTTTAAGGAAAGAATAAGTAAGATGTTCCATGATTTGACCAAAAAATCACTTTTCTGGTGCGCCAAACGCTTAGCCCACCTATTTCCCCGCTAAGCTGCCTATTTCAGCAGCTTGGCTGACCTAGTTCCCCGCTTAGTTGCATGTTTCAGCCGCTCAGTTGACTGGTTCCACACTCAGCTGCCTGTTTCAGCAGCTTAGCTGGCCTGGCTTGGTGCTTGGTGCTGGCTGACCTGGCTTGGTGCTTGGTGCCTGCCTGACTTGGCCTGGTACTTGGTGCCTGGCTGACCTGGCCTAGTGCTTGGTGCCTGGCTGACCTGGCCTTGTGCTTAGTGCCTGACTGACCTGGCCTGATGCTTGGTACTTGGCTGGACAGCTTTGTGCTTGATTTCTTCATGGTGAAGCAACCTTTTTTCCTTTGGTTTGTTACTTGATTTTTGTTGGTTGATTGGCACTTTGTGGCTATTTTCTTTAAGTTAAAGTAAGCATTTGATTTTTGCAAGTTGCCTTGCCTACCTTAACATAGGTTTCTTCAAGACAAAGTAAGCTACCTTTCTTCAAGGCTAAGTAACCAAATTAAGCACAAAGCATGCCATGCTTTAACTTGATTACTTTTAGCAATTCATTTCCTTTTAGCTTGAATTCTTATCCATCTTTGAATTTATTTTTTAATATTCAATTTCCTACAAAACTCAAAGAAAACTTGGACAAGAATTAATAAAGAACCAATTTATTTAATCATGCAAAATTCACCTAAAAAGTGTTAATTTAAGTTGGTTTTCTACAATTTTCATAAGATAAGTGCCATAGAATGATGGTGAAAAGTGTATACTTTTGGCACTTATCAATGGTCCAAGAAGAAAAAGAAGTCAAACTCAAGGTGCTCATGCAAGTAGCTTAGCGTGGACCAAGCCACGCTGAGCTGACCTGGACACCAGCCTGGCTCAGTCAAACCAACCTGGCGCAGACCAAGTTGCTCAAGCAGGCAGCTTAGCGGATCTGCTTGACCGCTCAGCCTAGCACTAGACAAAGCCTGACACGGTCAGAACAGAAGCTTAACACGGTCAGACACAAGCCTGGCACACGCCCAAGCTGCTCAACCAGGCAGCTCAGCGGTGCCACATGTATGATCAACGATGAATCATACACCTGACTATGTCAGCAAGCACCAAGCCACGTCTCAGTCAGCACGGTCAAAGCTGCTCAAGCAGGCAGCTTAGCGGTGCCATATGTGTGCTCAATGGTGTGCACCCAGAATTGACTTAGCCATCAAGAAACCATGAAGTCATGCATGACCTCACTTGAAGTAGCCCACCATAGGCTTTTCAGGAGTAGCTTACCATTGTTGGTCCCATAGATCACAACTAGCTTTGGTGAGTCAAGCTTAAGGACGTGACAAAGCTACTTGACCAAGTGACCAAACCCATGCTGAAGGGTTTGGTCAGCTGCTGAGCGGTGCAAACAGGCTGCTTAACGATGGCAGGGAACTCTATAAATAGGAAGGCATTTCATTCGAAAATATATCTTCTTGCCTTGAAAATCTTCTTCCCTGAAGTGAAAACACAATTCTATCTTCTTGTTCTTAGTTCATAAAAGTTCTTTTTAAGTAAGTTTTATAGTTTTTAGTTTATAATTCAAGAGGAGAAAGGAGAAGGCAAATGAGATGCAAAAATCCATTTTGTAATCTCATTTGGAACCTAAAGCATCCAATCCTTGGATGGATGGCTCATGCTCCTAATAATTACATTTCAAAGTTGATTATGTATTTTTACTTCTTCTTTTATTCTTTGTTTGAATTTTAATCATTCAAGTTGGTGCTTTGGTTAATTATATTTTTTTGAGAAGTTCCTAATTTTCATTTTAGATTGATCACCTAAAAACTGATTTCAAGTCATAAAAATTACTTGTCTCAAACACTTAACAAATAAACTAAGAA
>NW_017716121.1:0-8924 GCF_001865875.1 Lupinus angustifolius
TGCATATCAAATCAAATAAAAAACAACCAAAATATGTTCCCTCATTATTTGTGCTTTGACATATTCATATGATTCATTCTATTAGGTAATTCCTTGTGGTTCGGCATAACCCTATACTATACTACAATTGAATCTTGAAAGAGGTGTAAATTGTAAAATAGTAAAGTGTTATCAATAAATTTATTTGTTGAAACACATTTTAATATAAAAACGTGATCAAACTAACTTAGTAACTTTTCTTCATTATTATTTACATTTCACAATTTATTTATTCTTTAATACCAACCTTCCTTAAGGAAGAAGTTTGGTCTTTTAATAAAAGGAACCCGAAAGGGAGTAAATAAATAAGGGTCATATAACTTTATTATTCTTTTGTTCTTTATTTATTTATTTGTTTCTAACAACTAACTATTCATCACTTTTGTACATTAGAATACCATTAAACCGGTGTTGGAATTTATTCCAAAAAACCGATGTGGTATTCAAAGGTACTTAATAATTATGTAATCGGGGATTGCTTCGATACCATTGTATCGACGTTAGAATTTATTCTAACAAAGTCGAAATGGGGCAAAGAAGGAATAACTTATTCACATGATTATTAGAAGTAAGTTGTAACTGGAATATTTTTGAAACCATTATACCGGTGTTGGAATTTATTTCAACAAAGTCGAGATGGCGAACAAAGAATAAAACCGAGTTCACTTACTTAACAAAATAAAAAGAGAAAACACCGACGAAGAGAAATTTTCGCTTTCACCAAATTGGCGCCGTTGTCGGGGAGAATTTGTTGAGGGGGAAAACCTCTCAAATAAATCCTTTCAACAAATTGGCGCTGCTGCCTAGGAATTGCTTTAATAATAGAACATTTCATATTTATATGTCATTCATCAAATAATTGTGCATAAATTTAGTTTTGTTTTTTTGGTACAAATTGTTTGAATTTGTACAAAGATGTAAATAATGTTTTCTTTACCTACTAATCTCTTTTCTTTTGGAATAGAAAAAACGGTTCCTTTTGATTTCATTTTTCAGAAATGGACCAGCATGTTGATTTACAACAAGAAATTGAGCAATTCTTCAAAGAATTCCAATCCAAGCTCAATTTGGTCCATTAAAAACTTCGAGATCTACCTAAACAAATGGAACTAACCAACAAAGCAAGTTTTTAGTGTAATGATTGTACAAACAACCAGAATGTCTATGCCTTCCAAAAAACTCACACTAATCATGACGAACTGGAAAAAATTCTCAACCAGTTCATGCAAACTACTATCAACCATCAGCAGAACACAAGTGAAGCTCTCACTAAAATGGAAGAATAAATCAACAACTTGACAAGAACTCATTTGGTCAAGTCATAATTTTGTGAAAGTATTACGACTCGAAGAGGAAAGACAGTAGAAGGTGGAGTTGAAAATCCAAAAGAGAGATTAGAAGAAAAAAATAAAAAAGAAGAAAAATAAAAAATGAAAAAGAAGAAGAAAAGGAGAAAACTAGTGGGGTAAGAAAAGAAGAAAAACAATACCCACTGGTACAAAAAAAGATACCCTACCCGGTAGCTTCATTAAAAACCAAGAAAGAAGAATAGTTCACAGGTTCATGGAGATATTCAAAAATTTGCAAATCAATATTCCATTTGCTGAAGCCTTGGAGCAAATGCCAATTTACTCAACGCCAACTGTAGTGTTGTTCTTCAAGCAAACATTCCTCATAAATCAAAAGACCCAAGCAGTGTGACCATTCCTATCACTATTGGAAATGTGTCTGTGAGCAAAGCACTCGTTGATCTTGAAGCCAGTGTGAGTTTGATGCCGCTGTTAATGATGAAAAGAATTGGAGGAATACATTTAAAGCCTACAAGAATGTCCTTGCAACTAGTAGATAGATCAATCAAATATCCTGAAGGGGTTGTAGAGGATATTTTGGTCAAAGTGGAAAAATATTTGATCCCGGTGGACTTTGATGTCATTGACATTATCGAAGATATGGAGATCCCACCCATATTATGGAGACCTTTTATGAGGACAACAAAAATGGCGATTGACATGGAAAATGGCAAATTACTAGTTCGAGTTGTAGATGATAAAATTAAGTTTGACATTTTCCATGCAATGCATCATCCGAATGACAAAAGGAAATGTTTTCAATTAGATATTGTTGAAGAAATTTGCGCAGAACACTCTCAACCTGACAAATCTTTGGAGATGAAAGAAAACAAAGTGGAGGAAGAAATCATCAAACACTTTTCTGATGAATTATTTCTTCACCAAAATCCAAGTGGACGAGCAGAGAAAGATTCAGAACAGGAGTTGAAGGAATTACCGTCTCATTTAAAGTATGCTTTCTTAGATGGAGTGCCCAACAATCCAGTAATCATCAATAGTAACTTGTCCAATTTGGAGGAAGAAAAACTAATACAATTCTTGAAGAAGCATCAAGCAACACTTGGATGGACATTAAAAGATCTCAAAGGCATCAGTCCATCATATTGCATGCACAAAATTATGATGGAGGATGATTATAAACCTTGTGCTCAACTGCAAAGGAGATTTATTCCGACAATGAAGGAAGTGGTGAGGAAAGAAATTATGAAAATGTTAGAAGCTGGTATGATCTACCCCATTTCGGATAGTAAATGGGTAAGTCCAGTTCAAGTAGTTCCAAAAAGAGGAGGGATGACGGTAATTCGAAATGAGAACAATGAACTGATTCTAACCAGAGTTGTTACTGGTTGGAGAGTGTGTATCGACTTCCGTAAACTTAATGCCGCCACAAGAAAGGATTATTTTCCCTTGCCCTTCCTGGATCAAATGCTGGAAAGATTAGCCAGAACAACCTTCTATTATTTCTTGGATGGGTACTCTGGATACAATCAAATTGTTATGGATTCATTGGACCAAGAAAAGACGGCATTTACATGTCCATTTGGTGTTTATGTATACATAAAAATGCCATTCGGACTATGTAATGCTACTGCAACTTTTCAAAGTTGCATGCTGGCTATCTTTGCTGATTTGGTGGAGAAATGCATCAAGGTCTTCATGGATGCTTTTCTAAATTGGGAAAAATGTCACTTCATGGTCACTGAAGGAATTGTACTCGGGTACAAAATTTCAGCCAAAGGATTAGATGTTGATAAAACTAAGATAGAAGTGATCGAAAAGCTGCCTACTGCAAGAAATGTTAAAGGAATCAGAAGCTTTCTTGGACATGCTGGATTCTATCGTAGGTTCATCAAAGACTTCTCAAAAACATATAAGACCTTGTGCAATTTAATCTTAAAAGATTCTATTTTTAACTTTGATAATTCTTGTTTAGAAGCATTCAATCATTTAAAATTATGCTTGGTAACTGCTCCTGTCATTACTAAACCAAACTAGAAATCACCTTTTGAACTAATGTGTGATGCAAGTGATTATGCAGTTGGTGCAGTTCTGGGATAGAGAAAGGAACAAGTTTTTCATGCAATACATTATGTTAGCAAAGTTCTAAACAAAGCACAAATCAATTATGCTACAACCGAAAAAGAACTGCTAGCAATAGTGTTTGCATTGGAAAAATTTAGAAGCTATTTGATTGGGGCAAAAACAATTATTTATACTGACCATGCTGCAATCAAATATCTTCTAAAAAAACCTGACACCAAGCCACTGTTGATTAGATGGGTTTTGCTTTTGCATGAATTTGACTTAGAAATTTGCGACAAGAGTGGCAAAGAAAACCAAGTAGCAGATCAGTTGTCAAGATTGGTAAATAAATAAGTCGCGTTAAGAGAACAAGAAATAGCAGAAACATTTCTTGATGAAAAGCTATTTCAACTTCAAATAAGACCATGGTTTGCTGATATGGCCAACTATAGAGCCTCGGGATGCAGATATTAAAAGACATGATCAATTACATCAACTGGAAGAAATGATGTTCCAAGCATACGAATCTTCAAGACTATATAAGGAAAAAACAAAGAAGTACCATGATTCTAGAAGTAGAAAGAAATTTTGGACAAAAAGTACTTCTATTCAACTCAACGCTCAAAATTCTTCCAGGAAAATTCAGAACTAGATGGACTGGGTCATTTGTCATCAAAGAAGTAAAAGAATATGGAGCAATTGAGTTGAAAGATCCTGAGATGAAAGCAACTTGGGTAGTAAATGAACATAGATTAAAACCTTATTTGGGTGATGACTCAGCCAAGATTCTTATCCTCAAATCAAGACCTCCTATCCTTGGTGAAGAACCTCAATCTCTGTGGTGATCTCAGACCAAGAGACAAATCCAGACTACACAAAAACACGTTAAACTACGAGGTATACTAAGCACAATAGTGCTTAAAATATGACAAGATAAAGAATCAAAGATTAACCCTTTTACTAACCACTTAAGCCATCAAAATTCAAATGAGTTAATCAATATCAGTATACAAATAATTTCTCTCTAACAAAATCTTATGCATGAGCATGTGAGCAAGATAAGAATGGATACAAAATTATGCAGAAACAATAAGCATATACATCAATTAAACCAGCATAATATCTCTTCTCACGCATGCAACTCTCTTGTAAAAACACAGTAAAACACATATGCAAAATGCTCTCTAAACAGCCCTATACAATATAATGTAATGCTGTGGTTTCCTGAACAATGCCTTGTATTTATAGCATAGAGAATAGGCAGTTACATTCGTTGCAAAAACAGTTAAACAGTTAAATAGTTAAAACAGATTTCAGTTATAACACATAACAAACTATTTAATCGATTAAGGCTTCTCTTTAATCGATTAACGGGGCAACAAAATGACACATAATTCAGTTGTAACAGAAAACACATATTTAAAAGAAAAGCAGTTGAGTTAATCGATTAAGTTACCACGTTAATCGATTAACTGGAACATTTATATGCATATGTTTCAAATGGTAAACGTCTCGTATGTTATGCACAATATATATACATGTTTTACCAATGATATTATGCTTAATATGCACATATAATATGTATGATAGATGCATGAACATACAATTAACTAGATAATATGTCTCATGAATATGATATGAAAATTAAGATGGCTTAAGAGACTAGCATCTAGGGTCACCTAACCTATACTCACTTACTACGACACACATCCCACACTACTTAGATTATAGACTCAATTTACACCCTAGTCTAGATATGACCAAATGAGCATAAGGCATGTTGATGAGCCATCTTCAAGCTTTGTTAGAACCTTGTCTTCATAAAATCGTAGGCAAAGACATGCTAGTGCTATCCTTGACACTTTGCACTTTCAATCTCCCCTTTTTTGATGTTGACAAACAGTTCATCAAAATTCTTCAATTGTTGATGGATAAGCTTGATGATGATTTTGCAGAATGGTTGACTAAGGTTGTTTTTCTAAGAACAAAGTTAAAGCGCATTGCTTCCTTGTACGTAAGCAAAATTATGTACAAAAGCTTGATAGAACAACCTGCAGAAGCTTTATACAACCTACAAAATGAATATAACACAACAAGAAACCTCTCTACCCCTTTTGACATTATCAAAATGATAAACGTATTCAATTCTAGTCAAAAGTTAGGAGAGTTATTATGGCAATGACAGACTGTAATTAAATAATTAAACTTGGGTATGTAACTAATTAACCAATTGTAAAGAAGCTTGAACAAATTCATAGTTTTTACATCATTTAATCGATTAAGTGAAACCGTTAATCGATTAAATTGACATCAAATAGCCATAAAACAGTTTGAATGACATGAAAGGTTATGCAGAAGCAAATGAAGCACGGAATGATTAAGCATTTCATATATTTGAGCAGTTTGCAATAGGCACAATAATTCAATATTATCACATATACCAATCATGATCAAGATTCATTTCAAACAAAGTAAAGTACTATATGCAACATAATTATCAAGCAAGTATAAACACGATAATTCGAATTCATTTTACCACAAAATGTAAAACAGTAATTCAAGTTATTATATCAAGTTATTATAATCCAAATAAAAATAGCAATGCAATAGGAAACAAGGATCAACAAGGTCCATTAGCTAGGAAGACTAAACTAAGGCTCTAAGGTTTCCTATCTAAGGATAAGATGGAGGATTCTATTTGTCGGGAGTCGACGAACTACAACCACCCTTGATGAAGATACTCAGTTTGTTGAACTCAGCAACCATTCTTCTACTTTGAGACTCATTAGTAGACTAAATATAATTCCGCAAGGATTGGTAATGGTTGTCAATGTATGTATTCTGATGTTCCTCAAAATGTTCCAAATCAGTATGATATGAATCCTTAATAGACTGAAAGTGAAGGTCCATCCTATTATTGAGACGTTGTTCCATAGCATCCATATAAGCTTGTCCAAAAGCAGGTTCTTGTGATGCATGTCCTGAATACTCCCCTTGAGTTGCATCAAATGGCTCTTGGTTTATGTCTTGATCATCTTCACCGGAAGGATCAAGGTTTGCATTGTTGAAGTCCTCTTGTAGATGCCCATCTTATGAATTAAACTCTCACCAATCAAGTGATCCTTGTTTGAGTAGTCCATCACCATAGTATCTGAAATATCAATGTGTAGATAGTCAATAACTCGGGATATGAAGATACTATACGGAGGTAGTCTTGATTGAGAGGCTGAGACGCTATACATGACCTTCAGAATCTCATCAGGCCAATTTATCATGATGTTTTCCTTCACAACAAACATAAACCTCAAATCATTCTCGGTAGGAGTCTATTTTCTACGGGCAGTGTTCGAGCTTTGGTCAATTCGCCTTGGACATAGAGTTGAGGTCTACGCAAACACGACTTATACATTTCAACATCATCGCATGAGTTGTCGTTTGCCCAACGACAATCACTTAGACTAGCACCAGAAAAAGCTAAACCACCCACATTCATAAATATTTCTTCATTAATCTCAAACAATTTTCCAACTATCATCAACCAATATTTCTCATCTTTATATCTAAAATTTGTGTAATACTCCCTAACTAGAGCAAGGTATATATTACCTTTCAATTCCAGGAAGGGGACAACCCCTTGAGCTTGTAAGCCATGCGAAAATTCGAAGTTCTATTCCGCAAGCCAAGTCACATTCGCAAACCAGATATAGGTGGGTTTTCTTCCCTGAAATTTCTGCAACCGAGTTTCTTGTAGAATTAATGAGTAGTATGGGTCCCCGCGGTTCTACCTTGGTTGTGGAGGAGGCACAATTTTTGGAGCATGCAGTGGACGTTGTGCGATTGTCTTGATTTTCTTTCCACGTCCTCTATCCCCAATCAAACACTGAATTGAGATGGAGGTTTAGAGGAAGGTTGAGGAAAACCTAGGGTAAGGTTTTGAATTTGGGGAAAACGAATGCTTGGAAATAGGAGATGAGGAAGACAGTTTATGGAGTGAAAATGCAGTGGGGAGATTTGCTTTAGGGCTAGGATTAAGTTTAGGATGATGTTGGACTTGTTCCTATGAGATTTGGGAGAAAAACGAATGAATGGGGTTTTGAAAAATGTCCAGAAACACTTCTGTTTCTGATATACTGATGTTGTTAATCGATTAACAACATCTCTTAATCGATTAACCTGAGCTGAAAATGCCAGTTTTAAAAGTTTTAGCCCAAGTAATTGATTAATAGAATTACTTAATCGATTAAATCCATTAGTTTCAGCATTTTGGATATGTTTTTTAAAGCATGCATGTATTTCAAACTTAATTGGATAATTTGATGTTAAGCTATCACATATATTTAAAGCTTTTAAGCACATAATCATGGATTATACAAGGAATCATAAGCATTCAATTATCATTTACAAAGCATTCAAAGGGGATCATGCAAGGCAATAAGGATTCTGGTTGTCAGGAGTTGACGAACTACAACCACCCTTGATGAAGACACTCAGCTTGTTAAACTCAATAACCATTCTTCTATTCTGAGACTCATGGCTTGGTGAAAATATATGCCAATTGTTTAGTTGTTTCAACAAATTTTAATATACAATCACCTTTTTGAACATGATCACGCAAGAAATGATGCCTTATTTCAATATGCTTAGTTCTAGAATGCAAGACGAGATTCTTGGAGAGGTTAATGGCACTCGTGTTATCACATTTAATAGGGATCTTTTCTAATATGAGCCCAAAGTCCTTAAGTTGCTGATTTATCCAAAGAATTTGAGCGCAACACACGCCAACGACAATGTATTCCGCTTCAGCGGCGGACAAAGCAACACTCGCTTGCTTTTTGCTAGGCCATGCAACTAGGGAGCTGCCTAATAGGTAACAAGTCTCACTAGTGCATTTACGATCCAACTTACACCTAGCAAAGTCGGAATCAGAATAACCTACCAAGGATAGAGAGACATCCCTAGGATACCATAATCCCATATGAATAGTTCCTTTTAGATATCTCATGCTACGTTGCACAGTAATATAATGTGACTCTATTGGCAAAGCTTGAAACCTAGCATACATGCCAACACTGAACATAATATCAGGGCGGCTAGTAGTTAAATACAATAAGGAGCCGATTATCCTGCGATATTTGGTTACCTCAATCGCTTTTCCCTTTTCATCTTTGTCCAGATAACATGCATATGTCATAGGTATGGATGCATCCTTACACTTCTCCATGTCGAACTTCTTCAATAATTCCTTGCAATATTTCGACTGATGGATGAAGATGCCACTTTCCATTTGTTTGATTTGAAGTCCAAGAAAGAAGGTCATCTCACCCATCATCGACATCTCAAACTCTCCCTGCATCAACTCAGAAAACTCCTTACAAAGGATGTCATTAGTAGATCCAAAGATAATATCATCAACATATATTTGTAAAAGTAAAACATGATTATCAGATCTACGGATGAATAGAGTGGTGTCGACCAAACCTCTTTCGAACCCTTTTTCTAGAAGGAATGAACTCA
>NW_017716122.1:0-13618 GCF_001865875.1 Lupinus angustifolius
CATGATTGATGCAAATGACAAGAGCATCCTAATGGCCTCAAGTCTGGCTACAGGAGCGTAGGTCTCATCATAATCGATGCCCTCCTCCTGGTTGTAGCCTTTGGCCACTAGGCTAGCCTTATTTCTAATTATTAAGCCAGATTCATCTAGCTTATTTCTAATTATTTCTAATTAATAACAGGATGATCTTATGGTTTGGGGACCAAGTCCCACACATTGTTTCGCTCGAACTGGTTTAGCTCTTCTTGCATAGCTATACCCCAGTGTACATCGTCGATGGCTTCATCGATGGTCTTAGGCTCTAATTGAGACACAAATGCAACAAAATTACAAAAGTTTTGTAAAGAGGTACGAGTTACCACTCCCGTAGTTATATCACTTAGCACCTTACCGAGTGGATGATTCTTTTTAGTTTTCCACGCGATAGGTATTTCTTGATGTTGCCCTGCTTCTTGTTGGATTTCTTCCATGTCCTAGAATGGTACTTCTTCAAGTGTACCTGAAACATCATCAGAAAAGACCTTTTTCTTCTCTTTTGGAGAAGATTCGTCAAAATGGACATGAATAGACTCTTCTACTTGCATGGTATATTTATTAAACACACGGAATGCCTTGCTATGTAATGAATATCCTAAAAATATGCCCTTATCAGCTTTCGAGTCAAATTTTCCTAAAATTCTTTTTCCATTATTCAAAATAAAACATTTGCAACCAAAAACGTGAAGATGAGCAATATTTGGTTTGCGGCCTTTAAAAATTTCATAAGGTTTTTTTGAAGAAGTAGGTCTAAGTAATATTCTATTTATTACTTAACATGTTATGTGAACTACATCAGCCCAGAAATACTTTGGGACCTTGCTTTCATTTAGCATAGTCCTTGCGAGTTCTTCTAGAATTCTATTTTTCCTCTCAACAACTCCTTTTTTTGGGTACATCATACTTAGCTTCTCTTCTTATTGTTCCTTTATATGGAAATTATACACTGCTGTAAATATATAAGTAAGCTTGATTATGAATATTTATCATATTACACTATAATAAGTATGTTATATCTATGTTGTTTCTTTGTAAAAAGAATTACCTTTAAATTATGTCAAACTTATATTTTAACTTCCTCTATATAGGTTGTGTCAAATGGAAATCACTTATATTTTAAATTATGTGTATCATATGGTAATCTATTTAATCTAAGTGATTTTGCCTTAGATTTATCTTTGTGCAGAATATATAGTTAAATCATTCACTCTTCAATTTCGTCATCGACGTTGCTACATATGTAAATGGAAACCCAATTTTTGCAGCTTCTCCTTTTAAATTGTATCACTCTTGAAGGCAATGATATATACCATGCTTGTGTGAAGGGATATATCTTACTTCTTCTTTATTTGTCTTGTTTTTTTAGTTTGATTTGGTTTGTTTCTCACAGGTTAGAAAAGATGTGGTAAGAGCTGTAGACTTAGATGGTTTAATTATCTCAAACCAAACATTAAGCATGGTGAGTTCTCTAAAGCAGAAGAAAGATAATCATTGAAGGTTGGTTGAGATATAGAGTGATAGGAGTACACTCCTTAATGTGCCTAAGCCTATTATTGAGCCTGTTAAATTTTTAACTTTCATCAAACAAAATCATTCACTATGATGATGTGAATTGATTTGTGTGTTTGTGTATACAATAATTGGTGTAAAACTAGTATGCAAAAGCTCATGTGCAAGTAGCAGCGTTGATAGTATGGTCAGAAATGTGATTTGTCAGGATAAGTTTGCAATGGAAAGGGAGACAGGGAAATTAAACATCTTTACAAGTTTAATCAATTATTGATATTGTTATTGAGACTCTTCTGGTCACTCTCTATTTGTTATTGAGACTTTTGATATTAATAATAAATACTATTGATTTTGAATCTCAAGAATTCTGTATTTTGAAATTCCAATAGTTCTTGATTGTTGGAACTGATATAGGTTGTCCTGCAGATTGGTATACTTACAAATTCATGTGAAGTCATGTTGAAGGAATTGAAGAAATGGATGAAGCCCGAAAAGGTATTTTGTAACTTAATTTGAATTGTTGTTTAGTTATGTGCATTTTAGAAAGAAAAAAAAGCTAAATTATATGGAATTTGTTATAGTTGTTCATTTTTTGTTGTTGATTGCACTGTTTTATAGTCTTTGATGAACTTTCACCTTCCATAACATCGTGATGATTTTCATTATTATGGAAATAGTAGTCAGGATGAGAGTAGAGCTAGCAAAGGTAGGCACTACTCTTTTTTTGTGATTGTTGTTTGTGCTTCTTTTAGCTTGAGAGGTTCTTATACTATGTACTACCGTGTAGCAATGAAATTTTAGCAATGGATCATCCTTCACAAGTGAGTGGAACCAAGACACATTCGGTTGATCAATATCTGCAAGCATTGTAGTTGTTGCTATCGTTAAAGGAGCATTGGTGCTTCAGAATCCAAAAGAAGTAGTTTTCCTCAGCTTATTCAGCTCTTCTCCATTTATGGCCCACACTAATTTTCCATCTGGAGATCCCTAATGAGAAAAGGTATACTTTGCTGCTTCAGGGGTTGTAGGAGAAGAAAGCTCGGAATGTTGGTACAAATATTGATACAAATATATATGGTTCTTGTATAATCTTAATCTAATGGTTTTCAATTACTAATTAACTGTATAAATGATGCATCTGCATACTAAATTTATAGCTCAGACAATCTTTCATTTTATAAATCATTCATTCATTATTGTATTGTTAATCTCGTATATTTTCCATGGGACCACATATCTCAAAACTCCTTCAAGGTGATGCTGAAGTGATCAAGTGGGCAAGACTAGAAGTTCCATGTGATTATGCGTGAAATTTTTACTATAGAAATATTCATGCACTTTTTACAAATTTGGAATGTTTCAACAATTGGTTTGAATGATACATATTATGTGAACTTATTCATGCTTATGTATTTGGAATTATTTTAAGATGAAGGTGATGATAATTTGAGATATTGGGTCCAATTTCATAGTATTAATGCTTATATAATATAATGATTGTTAGAGAGGATTAGGAGAGGAATATATGTGAAAATAACTTAATAAATAATTAGCCACGGTTAAACTGTGGTTAAAGTAATGGTATAAACTAGTCACGGGTGTGGTTCACATTAGCCACGGTTGAACCGTGGTTAAGGAAATGTTACCACACTTCTCATAGATGTAGCTATATCGTACATTGACTGTGGCTAAATTTTTGCAATGCCACTGATTGCTAGGGCTTAGGAAACCATGGCTGGTGTATTTTGCCACAGTTGTTTGGTAAAATAGCCACAGTTATAACCATGGCTAACAAGATATTTTTTTTGTAGTGTATAGAGGGTGAATAGGTGTATCGGTGTAAGATTCAAACTTTTCGATTTTGAAAGATATTATCATATTTTCTTTGATTTAATCGATTAACAACTTACTTAATCAACTAATACATTTCAGTAGTTAATCGATTAACTCGGTCAGTTTCTTGAAAATATTTAGTTCTTTGACACAATGATATGCAATGGTCAATCGATTATTCAATACACTTTAACAATTGAATTTATATGATCAATCATGCAGAGACAATTATACAATAACGCTAATATGAATTCCATGTTACATAATAGAAATTGATAGTGGCTTAAACATAAAAGATTAGGGATGAGAGAATTTGAGACATCTGATTGCCAACCACTACAATCTACATCCAGTCCTCCCCTTCTGATCTACGAGTTACCACCCCCGTAGAGATATCACCTATAACTTTGTCAAGTGGATGATCTTTCTTAGTCTTCCACTCGATTAGCAAGTCCTGATGCTCATCTTGGACAATTTGCTCTGCTTCTTCTTTGTCTTGGTCCATGTCCTTAGAGTATGCTTCTTCTAAAGCACCTACAATATCATCAGAAAATACCTTTCTCTTCTTTTTTGGATAAGATTCATCAAAATGAACATGTACAAAATCTTCTACTTGCATGGAATATTTATTAAACACTAGACAAGCTTTATTATGCAATGAATATCCTAAAAATATACCCTCATCCACTTTTGAGTCAAATTTTCCTACCACTCTTTTTCCATTATTTAAAATAAAGCATTTACATCTGAAAGCATGAAAATGAGCAATATTAGGTTTTCGGCCTTTTAAAAGTTCATAAGGAGTTTTCAAACAGGTAGGCCTCAAGAGTATACAATTGATCACATAGCAAGCAATACGCACTACTTCAGCCCAAAAGTACTTAGGAACCTTGCTTCCATTTAGCATGGTTCTAACTAGCTCCTCTAGAAGTCGATTCTTCCTGTCAACAACTCCATTTTTTTGAGGGGTACGAGGAGCCGAGAACTGATGCATGATACCATGTTTATTACATAATTTATCAAACAGGTGGTTTTCAAACTCGCCACCATGATCGGATCGAATGAATGCAATTTGAAGATTAAACTGATTTTGAATTTGTTTGGCAAGGTTTTTGAAAGATTTGAATGCATCACTCTTATAAGATAAAAATAGTGCCCATGTAAATCTAGAGAAATCACCAACAATTAATAAAGCATAGAAACTACCACCAAAACTCATTATTTGTGAAGATCCAGACAAGTCCATATGGAAAAGCTCGAGAGGTCTTGTTATGGATATTACATTCTTTTTACCAAAAGAGTTTTTAACTTGTTTACATTTTTGACTATTATCGTAAGTTTCCTGAGTTTTAAAATCAAGTTTTGGTAGACCCTCAACCAAATTATTTTTAAATAGTTTATCTAGATGTTTTACATGAATAGAAGCAACGCGCCAATGCCAAAGCCATATATCATTTTCTTTAGAAATAAAAAATTTTGAAAATAATTTTGTGACATCTTCTAGGTTAATCATATAGATATTATTAATACGATGTCCGAAAAATTTGACCTTATTAGATAAATTGTCACGAATTATGCAACACTTAGAGTCGAAAGATACACGATTACCTTTGTCGCAGAGTTGACTGAGACTAAATAGGTTGTGCTCTACGCCTTCAATGTATAGTACATTCTCGATCATTGGCTGAGGTGAGTTGCCAATTGTCCCGGTACCAAGTATCTTTCCTTTGTTGTTATCTCCATACATGACAAACACTTTTTCTTTCAATGATAGATCAAGGAATTTTGATCTATCATCCATCATATGCCTTGAGCATCCACTAACAAGATACCAATGCTGCCCGTGTGCTCATAGATATAACTGCAAAATAGATCACTTGCCTTTTTCTGGTACCCAATTTATATTGGGTCATTTTCTGTTAGTAACCAGGGAGTTATCTCCCTTTTTCATCCAAGCATATACACCGCTAAGTATACCATACTTCCTTATATAGGAAGCGTAGGAAGTGCGGCCATGTGTGCCACAATAAAAACATGTAGGAACTTTCTTATTATAAAACTTTCTATTTGGTCGACTTAAAGGTTTCCTATATGGTCTTTTCCTACGCATAGGGGGAATATATCCTAATCCAATATGGTCACCAACATTTCTAGTTTGACTAAGCATAGTGTCTAATTGATTTTGACTCTCTATGAGTTTTGTGAGTTTTTCATTAAGTTTCAAATTCTCATTTTTCAAAGTCTCACAAGACTCACAAATAGTTAATTGACATAAATTATCATTTGAACAATTGCATATATTATAGGAAAATATTAGATCTAAGGTTCCATTCTCAAGTTTCAAGTCATCTAATTCTTTCTGTAATAAAACTATTATCTGTTCATTAGAAGGATTACTTATTTTCTACCACAACTAATCCTAGCTAATTTTTTTAATTCTTCATGCAATTCGACATAAGCATTATATAAGTCCTCATAAGGAGGTGAATCATTAGAAGAAGAGGATGAGGTATCAATGTATAACTCATTATTTACCTTCTTTGAATTTGAGTCGCAAGCTTCATTTTTTCTGGTCACTAGGCATAGCTTGGCGGTCTCCTCTTCATCTAAGGTGCTTGATGTCGTATCCTCCTCTGGTACGTCCCAGACAATGTAGGTCTTCTTTCATTTGAAGTCCTGATGAGTAATCTTCTCCGAATCAACTTTCCTTAGGTAAGTAGGACACTGAAATCTCATGTATCATGGCTTACCAAATTCATGGCAAGTGAAGCGCTCAAGTTCCATCTCGTGCTCTTGAAGCTTTCCAAATAATGTTTCCAAAGACATGTAGTCAAGATCCTTGGATTCCATGATAGCTGTAACTTTAGGTTGTGATCTCTTGTCAAGACAACGCAAAACTTTAGTAGTTAGTTCTCCTTTCGTAAAAAAATTATCTAGAGCAACTAAATGGTATACTATATGTGTGAATCACTTTTGCATGTCGCTGATATATTCACTCAACAACATACGAAACAACTCGTACTCATGTGTTAGGGCATTCATCCTCGCACGCTTGACTTTGCTAGTGCCTTCGTGAGTCACTTGGAAAGTGTCCCACATTTCCTTGGCACTTTGACACTGCAAAACCCGAAAGAATTCATCATATGACAGGGCCGATGTGATGATGTTTTTAGCACGTAGGTTCTATTGAAACTTTTTACATTCATCATTGGTCCATAAACTCTTGGGTTTTGCTTTCGGTTCATCATCCACTAGATGCATTGGGACGAAAGGCCCATTGACTATGGATTCCCAAATATCCGAGCCAATGACTTCAATGAATATTTTCATCCAGATTTTCCAGTAGGCATATTCTTCGCCACTGAATATGGGAGGGCGGTTAATGGATGCGCCATCACCACCAAAGGGTTTGGCGGAACCCATTTGTTTTCCCTTAAGGATCACGCGTATGCGGTTGAGCTAGCACGTCATACTAGCTCTAATACCACTTGTTTGGTATTAGTGGACAGAACACACCTAGAAGGGGGTTGTATAGGTGTCGCGGTTACCAATTACCGCTTTTCGCACCGAAGCCCTGTTCTGGAAAAGGCCCTAGTTAATCGATTAACACCCTGTCTTAATCGATTAACTCACAGAAAATAGCAAGTTGCAGAATGACTTTTTGCACAACCACTCACCGATATTCAAAAACTGATAAAGCATATATATTTGAACATAATTAAACTCAATATAACAAATTTACAGCATCCACAATATCAGCTAAAAATATGCAAAAATACAACTTGAAACGTAAAGAGATTAGGAATAGAGAAAGCCTGCAACAAGGAATTTTATCCTGGTTCATTTATGGGTCGACTTGCAAACTACATTCAGGCCTCCCCTTCTGATCTCGGAAGATTTTCTTCACCAATATTGAAAGGAATGTATTGTTACATGCAAACTTCCAATACAAACACTTAGACATTCCCTTCTTGAATCCAAGAAACCACTTTCTTAGTTTGACTATCCTAACCGCCTAAGAAAACCTTTCTTACGATCTAGCCCTAGCCAAGAAAATGTTCTAAACTCAATACCTCTAAGTCTTGGTAAAGTCTCACTGAATCTTTTACGTTGTAAGACACCAAGAGACGACTTCCCTTATTACAACACAAAAACAGTACAAAAACATAGTATTATAAATCACAATGTAGCTCAAAATATTACAATTAAAACCCAGCTAAAAACCCTATACAAAACTCACAAGTTAACAAGAATATGTTTGAATTCATTAATATGCAGAAACATAGAATTTCTATCCTAAAATTCTTCTAAAAAAAATGCAAGAATCATGCAAAAAAAGATACCAAAGTTTAACACATTAACCACATGCCATTAGATGACAATTAAATCCTAAGCATGATACTATTTCTGAATATCTCACAATGCATTTCACTCTGCCTATATGACACAATTAACCACGAAACATATGCAACTGGCAATTCTAAAAGTGAATGATATGATGTATGGTGCATGACCTAAAAACACAGTTTATATAGAAAACCTTTCCGAGACCTAGTTAATCGATTAAGTGTTCTTCTAATCGATTAATGGGCTGTTGAGAATAAGTTTTTTCAGGTTTCCAGTTATCTGTTAAACCTGAATTCACGTTAATCGATTAACACCTTCCTTAATGGATTAACTGGCATATTTTTCAGCTAGATGATTAAATGGTAAACTACCTATATGTTATGCTCATCAACTATACATTTTTTACCAATATATTATGCCTAAGATGCACAAGTAACATGTATGATTAATGCATGAATATATAATAATCTAGATGGCATGTCTCATATAAATGAATTGATTATTTTTAAGGCTTGTGAGAATTGCATCTAGGTTTACCTAACCTAGACTGAATATCTAAGGCACACATCTAAGACTCTAAAAATGGCTCTTTTAAGGAACCTAGTCTAGATATGAAACCCTTGAGTCCACGGCATATTGATTTGTTGAGTCATCTTCAAGCTTTCACTTAATCCTTGTTTTCATCAAAACATAGGGAATCTAATAATGCTATAGTTGACACTTTGCACTTTCATTTACTTCTTTCTTCGTCAGCCCACAATCCCTTTGGTTTTTCTTTGGGTTCACCATCCACTAAGTGAAGTGGAGTGAAAGGCTCGTTGGCAACAGAGTCCCAAATCTTTGTGTCTATAGCCTCTATAAAGATTCTCATGTGCACCTTCCACTAGGCGTACCCTTTGTCACTGAAAATCGGAGGGCGGTTGATAGATGCGTCATCACCGCCAAAAAGGTTAGTGGAACCCATAGTGATTAATCCCTCGGATAAACGAATTTAGCGGCCAAGCTAGCATCTTCGTACTAGCTCTGATACCACTTGTTGGGTACCAATAAGTTCTAATTACACCTAGAGGTGGTGAATAGGTGTCGCAGATCACCAGTCCTGCTTTTCAGATGTTTGCGCAAGATTCAAAGCTGATGTAGTTAATCGATTATCAATAGGGTTAATCAATTAAAGCCAGTTCACTTAATCGATTATTATCAGAACTTTAATCAATCATCCTGGTTGTTTTACTTTAACAATTAGTTTTCTCGCTTCGTAAAAACCATGATAATTCTTGATCTTTACTATCCTAAGATTGATTCTTGACTAACAATAGATTAACACAACAAGCAATTAATCACAGTAATCTAATCAAAACAAGAAGCAATAAATATTGAATTATAAAGAGATGGGGATAGAGAAAATTTGCTCGAGGATTTTTATCCTGGTTCATTTGTGGTCCTCTACACACTACATCCAGTCTTCCCGGTTGATCTGGGAGATTTTCTTCACTAATCAGAAATGTAATTTACAACCACATTTCCAATACAACAAGACAAAATTATTACTAAGACAACACTTCTTTTTAAACTAAGACTTCAACTTACAACCACACTTCCAATACAACAAGACAACACTTCTTTTTAAACTAAGACTTCAACAAAGCTTTTAACTTTAACATCATTTATTAATTTCATGAACACTTCATAGCACTTTAAGTTTATAAAGTCAAGACTTTTATATGTCATCTTTTATCCCAAATTATTACTTGATCTTGGAAGTCAAAGGATATCATTCACTTGTCAAACGCTTAACACATAATACGTTTACAACAACACTTCTTCAACAAAAACTCATCCTTTTCTTTAATATGGTTCTTTAGTGTTGATAACAAATCCATTATGCACACTAACAACACTACTGTTCACATTCAAAACATTCTAGTCATAAACATTTTGGATTTCAAAGCTAGCCACTAAAATTTTCCTAAACACATATAGGTCATGATTTTTAGACCTAATGCCAAGGAAAGTTTTGGTTTTTCAACTTATCATTATACACATGAAAGGTTCCTTTGATGTAAAAATCATCACCTTCACCAACATTACATTTTCTAGTATTAAATAAAAGATTCTTCTCTTCTTCAAGACTATGGTTTTTCAAGCCAAAAGCAAGTGGAAAAATCCAAACTTTACATGGTTCAAAATATCCTTAAAGGTTCCTTTGATATACAAATCATCATCTTCAAAAACTTTCAAACATAAACATTATATTTTATAGCTTTAGAACTGAAAATAAATTCTTCTAAACTTGTCCAAGGCTATGGTTTTTCAAGCAAAAAACAAGTGGAAAAATCCAAAGTTTACATGGTTGAAAAACTCTTTAAAGGTTCCTTTGATATACAAATTATCACATTTAACCATATTCAAACACTAACATTATATTTCTAGCATCAAATACAATAAACAACTATTCTACACTTGCTCAAGGCTATGGTGTTTTCAAGCCAAAGACAAGTGGAAAAATCCATGCTTTACATGGTTTAACAATAACAAAATTCTTGAATCCAAACATTAAAATAAAACAACCTCATCAACAACATAACAACAATGATAACTATCTACTAATGTAAGTGGAAGAGAATGAGAACAATATGAGGAAACTACCTTAAGAATCTCTAGAAATGCTAGAATGTAAAATAAGAGAGTGAGGAGAGCAAAGTCTTACTCAAGGCCAATGGTTGCCTTTATAGAGGAGAATTCAGATTTTTGGGGGAAAACCAAAGGGGGGATCTCCAAAATCATAGTCATGTAAGGGTTGATGCGTGGTTTTGGGGATTGTGCAAAAAAGGTTGTACTTTTGCTTCTTACTCAAGCAATATTAACTCATGGATAGTGATGTGACTAATACGATGAAAAATCGTGATTAAGACAATGCCTGAGTCTTGTCAGCTAAAACTTGACTGAAGATTAAAAAACTCCCGATCTAGGGTTATGTTTAGAATGTCGAAACTTGGATTTCAGAGCGAAAAATATCTAGAGGTGAGTTATGAACAAACTTGGTGTCTATCTTTACTCAAAATAATATTTCGAAGCCAATGGCGAATTGGAATTTTATTCCTAGTTATGGAACTCAAAAATGACCTTTAGGCCGAAATTAGGGTGAATTTGGGCCCGAAAGAGGCCCGAAGACTTTTCATCGCATAAAATTACGAAAATTTACCATAAATTAGGAAATCATCATACAAGACTAAAACTCAGCTGAGGTTTAGCCTCAATCAATATCGATTAATTTTTAAAATTAATTGCTTGTAAATTACATAATTAATAAAATGCGCACAAAAAATCATGGTGTTACAATGGTCATCTACAATTGTGAGAAAGTATCTATAGCAATGTATAGAGGTGTTTGATATGGGACCCCAAATATCATTTAGGTATCAGCAGGCCAGAATACACCTAGAAGGGAGATGGGGTTGTATAGGTGTCACAAATCACTTTCTCTGCTTTTCCTATATTTTGCGCAAAACAGAAAGTTACTGCACTTAATCGATTAAGCTTAGTATTAATCGAGTAACTCGTGCTGGACTTAATCGATCATTTGTGTGGGTAATCGATTATCATGTGTTCTTGTAGAATCTTGATTTTAATGGTTTCTTGCTATGCAAATCACCGATTACCAATCCTTATACACTTAATTAATTTCAAAGATAACATAACGAAATTTACATAGATTATAATATGTATCATAAAATCAATCAAATAACATAAATATAATAAGCAATAGTAAATGAGGTAGGGTAAGAAAATTGTGCAAGAGGAAATTTTACTCCTAGTTTATTTGCGGTCCACTACAAACTACATCCAGGCCTCCCCTTCTGATCTCGAGAGATTTTTCTTCTTCACTATTGTAAAATGTTTGATACACACAAACTTCCAATATATGATAAACTAAGATGTTAATTTCTTGGACATTACAAGCTTGACACCCTTGTTTGACCTTTCTATCTTGCCTACTAAGATCATCTATCTTTTTGAGATTAGGCCACAACCAGGTATCGCTTGCACCAAGACCTCCTAGTCTTCGTAAAGAATAATAAGATCTCTTCTTAAAGTGAAGTTACTCACCAAGAGATCACTTTCCTCGATCAATACATATTTTGAGTTTTCTTGAGTACTTAATACTCAAATATAACAATGTAAAACTCAACTGTAAAACATTAAGCAGAATACTCACAATTTTCAGAAAAACTGAATTTTCTTACTTTCACTTTACAATTTTTCAAGAAAAACAAGAATGAATGTGATGCATGAAAAGCCCTAGAGATGCATGCTACAACTCAAATTCTAAGCTCTATTCGACATGCCCTAATTCTCTAAACTTTTATAATGGAATCTATATGACAATGTATGGTAAAAAATCTTGAGAATATCCAAGATATGAAAAATATGAATGTTATGCCACATGGGTCAGAATTCCAGCATTTATACCAAACATGCTGATATTGCTATTAATGAATTATTCATTCACTTAATCGATTAACGGGCTATTAAAAATTAGTTTTCTATTACGTCTTAATCGATTATACAATGTCTTAATCTATTAACATACCAACAAAATCAGATTGGTTAGCTTCTGTAACTATTGATAATCGATTACACATTATCCTTAATCGATTATGTTGATTGAAAATATTTTTCTTGATGTACGGTAAACTACCTATATGGTATGAACATGCTATACATAGTTTTTCAAATATAATACCTTTAATGCATAAGACTATGTATATGAATGCATGAGCCTACTTATGATATTATATCTAGATGTGATGTCTAAATTTTAATCTTGTTTATGTTAAGGCTCTTGTGAGACACCACCTAGGTTTACCTAACCTAGACTTGATCTAAGGCAAACATCCTAAGACTTCTAACAAAAAGTAAGGCTTACAATGTTCTAAGTCTATAGTTGTAACCCTTGAGTCTTCGGCTTTTATTTGTTGTACGATTTTCAAGCTTAATTCTATGTTTATTGTCTTCATCAAAATTTAGGTTAGCATGAAATGTACAAGGTTAGACTCTTTGCGCTTTCAATATCCATATGTATAATATCAAAAGCATGCTCACATCTATTCATGTTATGTGGGAAAGGAAGTCTATCATGTTTCTCTAGATGAAAATAATCACAAACTTTAGCAGCATTAAATTTGACATATGAACATGTTTTTCAAATTGAATTCAAAGTAACTATTTATGGATGTCTCGATTTCAAGTGCCACAAATCAAGGAAATGAATTGTTTGCATAGTATTTACATTCTGAATACTACTTATCCTATCACTATATATTCTTCTAAGCACATGCAATCCATTTCTCACTTTAGCATGTCCAATCATCCTCAAGAAAATCATATCATGAATGGAGCAATTGCAACTATCAAAGATTAGCTTACAATGTTAGTAAGTTTATGAATTGAAAGTAATGGAATTGTGGCACATATAGCACATTATGTAGAAACCATCCCTTTGTCCAACTCTACCTTACAAGAAACCACCCCTTTGTCCACTAACCATGTGTGCCCTTTGTCCATTCGATTTTTAGAATCAGGTAACTCTACCATTGGATTCTTGATCTCCATTCTTAGTGGTTCCATAAGCAAGATTTGTGTTTTTGTAGTGTTGAATTCATTATTTAAGCCTTTTAAAAAACATATTACATACTCATTTTTGAAAGTGCGCATGTCAAGAGGAGCACTTTAGAAAGCTCTCTCATTATATGTCATGGTTTTGATGAGGACAACTTGTGCTAATAAGAGCTTGAAGATCATCAACAAATCAACATGCTTAAGTCTTTTGATTGGTACTAGACTTAGACTAGAAACTAGTTTAGGTTGAGTCTAAGGCTTAGGTAACCTTAAC
>NW_017716123.1:0-951 GCF_001865875.1 Lupinus angustifolius
TGTTGCATTTTTTTAGAGAGTTAGAGCATATTTCGTGATAATTGTTGCATCTAGTTGATATTGCATTTGTGAGTTTAGAAAGGAGAGAATTCTATGCTTTAGGATTGAGTGGCATTTCATGATATATTTCTCATCATTTCATCTCACATATTCATGCATTCATTGATGCTTTTGTGAATTTTTTCCATTTTGTAAATTCTGTTTTTCAACTAATACATTGACATATTACATGAGATTTGTGTTAGGTGTTTAGAGTAAAGTTTTATTTGCTAGATATAAGCTTTGTAATTGCTTAAGTTTACTCTATAGTTCTGTCTATTCATTCTAATATCGGTTAATTGTCGTGCAAGAAACCGAATCTGTCTGAGCTTGCTGTTCTGTTTTAAACGATAAGTCAAGTGCGTTAATCGATTATCTTCATTCTTTTAATCGATTAAATTGGGGTAATTCAGCATTAAGTGTTGATTTTCGAAAAGCGGATATTCTGTTTCAAGTGAATATCTAAGTGTTGTAATTGGAAGAAGTGCTTGTAAAACATTGTTTCAATTATAGTGAAGAAAATCTCCCAGATCAGCCGGGAGGCCTGGATGTAGTTTGCAAGTGGACACGCAAACGAACCAGGATAAAAATCGTGTTGCAGGATTTTTTCTTTCTCTCTTTCTCTCTTTATTGCATTTAATCGGTTAACTTGTATAGTAGATTTAATTGCTATTTTCTGTTTCTGTGCTATACTGTTAATACTCTGATAAAATTATAAGCTTTGTGTATTCATTTCAATATCGGTTAATTGTCGTGCAAGAAACCGAATCTATTTGAGCTTGCTGTTCTGTTTTAATCGATTAAGTCAATTGCGTTAATCGATTATCTCTATTCCTTTAATCGATTAATATGGGGTTAATTCAGCATTAAGTGTTGTTTTCAAAAAGCAGATATTCTAACCGCTACACCTAT
>NW_017716124.1:0-993 GCF_001865875.1 Lupinus angustifolius
AAGGCTACGACCTCCAAAGCAAAAGAAGATAAAGATGATGATGAATCTGACTCCGATCTAGATGATGAAACAATGGTCTCCTTGTTTGAAAATTTAGCAAATTCATTAAGAGAAAAGGAGGATTCAAACAGTTTCAGAAGAAAGAAGCGAAGGAATCAACAAACAAAAGCAAGAACAACAAAGATCGCTTCACTTGCCACGAGTGCGGAAAAGTAGGACACATGCGATTTCAGTGTCCAACCTATCTGAAAAAGGTTGATTCAGAAAAATGCACTCCCAGGGTATCTGAAAAAGGTTGATTCAGAAAAGAGCACTCCCAGGGAATTCAAGTCTAAGAAAGCTTACATCGTATGGGATGTACCTGAGGAGGAAACGACATCAAGCACCTCTAGTGAGGAGGATTTAGCAAAGCTATGTCTGATGGCTAGATCTGACAACGATGGGAATTCAGACTCACACGAAGATAAACATGAGGTATATTCTGACACCTCATCCACTTCGGATGACTCACCTCCTTAAGAAATTGGCTAGGATAAACATTGATAGAAAAAGGGTAATCCTTATAAATGAAAAGAAAATAAGCCAACTACAAAAAGAATTAGATGAATTAAAATTAGAAAATGAAACATTAGACCTCATCTATTCTTGTAGCACATGTTACTGCTCTGAAAATAATTTATGTCAAAAATATTCTTTTGCACAGACGCGTTGCACATATCCATGTAAAACATCTAGATAAATTATCATCAAACGAACTAGTTGACGGTCTACTAAAACTAAATTTCAAAACCAAAGAGATTTGTGACACTTGTCAAAAGTGTAAACAAACTAAAAACTCCTTAAAACAGAAAAATGTGATCTCCACTTCAAGACCTTTGGAGTTACTCCATATGGACTTGTTTGGACCATCACAAATCATGAGTTTTGGTGGTAGTTACTATGCTCTAGTTATTGTTGATGATTTCTCCCGATTTACATGGACATTATTTTTAT
>NW_017716125.1:0-341 GCF_001865875.1 Lupinus angustifolius
AGTGATCACGGGGGAGAATTTGAGAACTTTCAGTTCGACAAATTCTGTGATAAGCATGGCATTTTACATCAATTCTCTGCTCCTCGCACTCCACAACAAAATGGAGTTGTTGAGAGGAAAAATCGTGTTTTAGAAGAATTAGCGAGAACCATGCTTAATGAAAGTAACACCCCCAAATACTTCTGGGCAGACGCAGTGCATACTGCATGTTATGTTATAAATCGAGTACTTCTAAGGCCTAATATAAATAAAACTCCTTATGAACTTTTGAAAGGCCGTCAACCAAACATATCCCATCTTCACGGTTTCGGATGCAAATGTTTTATATTAAATAATGCAAA
>NW_017716126.1:0-432 GCF_001865875.1 Lupinus angustifolius
CCCAATCGACAAAGTAATAGGTGACATATCTACGGGAGTGCTAACCCGTAGTTCCTTACGAAATTTTTGTAATTTTGTAGATTTTGTATCTCAGATATAGCCTAAGACCATTGATGAGGCCATTGAGGATGTGCACTGGGGTATAGCTATGCAAGAAGAGCTAAACCAGTTTGAGCGTAACAGTGTTTGGGACTTGGTCCCTAAACCTAAAGATCATCCCGTGATTGTTACCAGATGGGTATTTAGAAACAAACTTGATGAATCATGCTTAATCATTCGAAATAAGGCACGCTTGGTGGCCAAAGGCTACAACCAGGAGGAAGGTATCGACTATGATGAAACCTATGCCCCTGTAGCCAGATTAAAGGCCATCAAGATGCTTCTTTCCTTTGAATCTATTATGAATTTCAAATTATTTCAAATGGATGTAAA
>NW_017716127.1:0-1659 GCF_001865875.1 Lupinus angustifolius
AAATGCAAAATTATGTCTCATGATAAACTCTTTTCATGATTACAAATGTTTCAATTAATCCGTTAAAATGCATGTATGAGTCCTAAAAGGTTGAAACCATTCTGCTAGCTGAAAATTACTTTTTGCCGTGTTTAATCGATTAAACACTTAGTGTTAATCGATTACCTGGGCATCAGTTTTTGAAAAATCAATTTTTACATGATTTTAATCGATTAAACATGCCCGTTAATCGATTAAAACCAGCATTTTAAATGCAGACAGCACCTCGGTTTTACACTTTTTTTGGCATTTTCTCCACCTCTTTTACGCTTTGAGTCTCTGAAACTGTAACTCAACTGATCCAAGTGCACTAAGGTAGGAAAAACCTCATCCTAACCCTCTCAAACCATCAAGAAATCTCACTTTATCATCCTCATTCCACTACATTCCAATTTTTCCACCAAATTAAACCCTAGGTTAGGTTTTCCTAATCCTTCCCTGCTCAATTCAACATCAATTCGGATTCTACAAATAAAATGGAGCAAGGTCGCACAAAAAGGGTCAAAACTACAGCCAACCGTGCAAGAAGAACGGAAGCCGGCTCATCATCCACTCGGGACCGCGGTGACCCATATTACTCACTTATCTTGCAAGAAACCCGTTTGGCAAAATTCCAAGGACGCAAACCCACTTACGTAAGGTATGTCGATTTAACCTGGTTGGCGGAACATAACTTTAGTTTCCCGCATGATATGGAGGCTCAGGGAGCCGTTCAATTTCTGGAATTAAAGGGACAAGTTTACCCTGCTCTAGTTAGGGAATTTTATGCGAATTTTAGAAATAAGGATGGAAAGTACTCGTCTATGATTTCTGATAAATTGTTTGAGCTTAATGATGATCTGTTTATGAATGTCGGTGGTTTGTCATCTTCGGGTTATGGAATAGGAGATTGCTCCTGGGTTAAGGATAACTTTGATCCTACTGAGGTTTATAAGTCATTCCTTCGAGGTCCTCACTTGTATATTCCGGGTCAACTGACAAAAGCTGGGTCGTTATCTGTTGAGAACAAGTTGTTGCATTATGTCATTGCTTATATTCTGGTACAGAGGAACACAAATCACGCGCAACCTACTGTGAATGATTTGCTTTTCATGTATGTTGTGAAGAATAATGTAATGATTAACTGGCCTGAGGAAATATTGAAAATTATGAACAGTGTGTCTCTGTCTCAATCGAAGCTGCTTCCCTACAGTATTTTCATTTCACGCATTGTGGATTATTTGCATATTGATGTTTCTGACACCATCATTGTTGAGTATACTGATAAGGATCATCTGGTTGGTGAAAGTCTAATTCATAAAATGGGTATATATAAGTATGGTACTACTTGGCAATATCAGGAGGACTACACCACTATCGATCTGGAACTATCCAGCGATGATGATCAGGGTGGCATGGGTGATCAGAATGCTACAAATCAGGGGGAGCCCTCTAGGACAGCATCACAGGACTCTGCTTTCGGTTTGGCTCAGATGGAAGCTACGGAGCAACGGCTCAACAACCGCATGAATCTTCACTTTCAAGGGTTGAAAGACTCATACTTTGTAGGCATGAAACAGTATGAAGAGCGTCAAACTGCATATTCAGACAACCAATTTCAGGCGATGAGGAATAGGATTC
>NW_017716128.1:0-1827 GCF_001865875.1 Lupinus angustifolius
ATTGATCTTCCTCCACCTCAACCATAGTTTAGAAGACTTTAGATCTAGGACATCTTACCCTTAGGTTTATTTCTTCTTTATGGCACTTTATGGACTCAGTTGTTGTTTCTGTTTTCAAGACTTATTCGTGCCTCTTTATCTGTCTTTGCTTGACATATTATGGTTTGTAATAGTTGCTGACTACTTTAACTCTTTATGTTATGCCATTACTTTTGTGTTTAATTATGTCGAATAGCTTATTTGGTTATGTGAATGGTTCTTGATCATATGAGATTTTATGTTGACTACATTGTTTTCTATGCTAATTGATTTGATTAAATCTTGTATGTCGTTCTCTTTACCTATTGGCTTTTTCATTGTCTAAACAAGCGCATTTGTTCAAGACACCCAAAAATAAAACAGGTTAATAGTTAAATCCCAAATTAAATCATTAACTTCGTTTTATGCTCAACTCATATCTCTGCCTCAGGTGATACTTGTTGAAATAAAAAATTGAAATAACCATGATATTGTTACTTGCCGTTGTTAAGGAAATATGTATTCTCAGTTGCTTACCCACTAGGATCTTGGCCTTCAGGCATTTTTATGGAGATTGGTTGGTTGATATGCATAAGTATTATTGAAAGTGCGCATGTCAAGAGGAGCACTTTGGAAAGCTCTCTCATTATATGTCATGGTTTTGATGAGGACAACTTGTGCTAATAAGAGCTTGAAGATCATCAACAAATCAACATGCTTAAGTCTTTTGATTGGTATTAGACTTAGACTAGAGACTAGTTTAGGTTGAGTCTAAGGCTTAGGTAACCTTAACACATGTCTCATATGCATAAAACTTTAAATCATTTCATCTTTGAGATATGTCATTTATAATATGTTCATGCATCACATAAATACATGTATCTGTGCATCCTAGGCATAAACTTAGTGTTAAACATGTATGAATCAAGTGCATAACATATTTGAGTTTTTGTAATTGAAAATACATATGAAAATATGTTGTTAATCGATTAAGGCATGAGTTAATCGATTAACCTAACTTTTTGAAAAGCTGTTGAAACTGAAAAACTTGGAAAACAGAATCAGTTACATTTTTAAACAACGTTAATCGATTAACAAAGGTATTAATCGATTACCTGGGCTGCAGAACTGATTCTTTATAAACTGTGTTTTCAGAACTGATGTCATAACTTGCATGTTGCATTTTTTAGAGAGTTAGAGCATATTTCGTGATAATTGTTGCATCTAGTTGATATTGCATTTGTGCGTTTAGAAAGGAGAGAATTCTATGCTTTAGGATTGAGTGGCTAATTTCTCACTATTTCATCTCACATGTTCATGCATTCATTGATGCTTTTGTGAAGTTTTTGCATTCTGTAAATTCTGTTTTTCAACTAATACATTGTCATATTACATGAGATTTGTGTTAGGTGTTTAGAGTAAAGTTTTATTTGTTAGATATGAGCTTTGTAATTGCTTGAGTTTACTCTATAGTTTTGTTGTGAAAAATCGTTGTAACATTGGGAATCTCGAGGTGTCGTACCACCTAAGAGATTGAGTTGTATCTTCATATTGCTTAGAGTTCTTGATAAGGAAAGAACAAGGTTCTTGGCTGGGGCTACGCCGAAAGAAAGGTTTTCTTTGTCGGTAGGAAAGGAGTCAAACCATATAATAAGGTTCTTTATTTTCTTGTCAATGTCTAAGTGTTGTAATTGGAAGAAGTGCTTGTAAAACATTGTTTCAATTATAGTGAAGAAAATCTCCTAGGTCAGCCGAGAGGCTTGGATGTAGTTTGCAAGTGGACACGCAAACGAACCAGGATAAAAATCG
>NW_017716129.1:0-18906 GCF_001865875.1 Lupinus angustifolius
CTTCTAGGTGTATTTTAACCACTGATACCTAACAATTTTCCCTCTGATCTTGCATCATTTTAACCATTCCACAATGACACTTGACCTCACATGCACAAGAAGGTATTGCTCTTAAAGTTTGAAGTTCTTCCCACAAGGTCTTGATGTTAGTGAGTAGTTTGAAATTGCTCTATCTCCTTGCTTTATTGAATGTAGTTCTTGAAGTAAATCTGACATTTTGAAGTAGTCACCTTTTCAAAACCTTTCCTTATGATCCAGAGATAATTCATGAGCATTGTCAATGTAGACTATGATTTGAGCAGTTGGTTGTGTGAGACTCCTTGTAATCCATAATAAAACCATGTTGTTGCATCTTTCCCACATGTCATATTCTGGACTTAACAGAGTTGGTGTATCGATTGCTCCATTTACAAATTTGAATTTGTTCTTGGCACGCAGTGCTCTCCCCATAGACTAAAAAAATGTATATTGCAATATAATTATTTTTCAATAATATTTACTGAAAAAACGTTGTTGGATAAAATATTTAATTTATCTTTAGTCATAATGCCTTTTTCTCAAAAAATAATTTTTCACTTAATAAAATCCCAACAATTATTATAATATCATTCATGAATAGAAATAATTATTTAACTCTATAAAACGAAAAAATAAACAAAATATTCTTTTTATTATTTTTTGTCATTTTATAATATTTATATTTTTTTATTTATAAAAATAGGTGAGATAAAATTGAGTTGTTCACAATTGTTGATTGTGCACTTGGGCTAATAACTAGAAAATTTGAACAATCTCAATAATATGGAAATATATTTGTGATTCTTTTTTACTTTTGAACAATTGCTTTGATTAGTTACGAGTCTTTAACTTTGTTGCTTCCACTAGGAATAATAGTCACTATGCTAGAATAGCAAAACAACAACATTTAAAATTGTTATTCAACAACGCTTATTGGACATTGTCTATTGTGAGCGTAGTAGAATATAGGGTTATATTCAATAGCACTTTTGAAGTGCTGTAGAAAATAAACATTTATCCATTGTCACTGAAGCAAGCGTAGTTAAATGTCTAGTTTTAAATAAGGCAAAATCTCTTTAAGACATTATATCAAACACGTAACAAACATTCCCAATTCCAGCACATTTACGAGAGATTCGACAATATAAACATATTAACCAAAAAGATTATATGCACTAATGAAATAGATGAAAGTGATGAAGATGTAAAGGTCAAATCTATGAATTTCTTCTCTCCCTTAACTTAAGAAATAAGAAGACAAAAATTCACAGTTTATATTCAACATATTAAGAATCAAATTTAAATTTACATAGAAAATATGGATGAAAAAATAATAGCCAAATGCAAGAAATACATACAGAGATTACAAGTTTGGTAAATCACTAATAGCTCCACCTAACTTCAAAGTTGTCATTTCCTATATTATAAAATAAGCAGTTAACGTAGATATAAATGCAGGCAACAAGAGTGAATCAAATAAAAATAAATAAAGTAAAATAAGATAATGATTCACCTTGTACTCGAAAATAGAAACGAAAAGCTAATAACTTGCTTGAAGCGAGAAACTAAGAGGACAATAAAAGTAAGAGAAATATAATACTAAGTAATAAGTATATTGTTGTGTCTGGAGTTTTGTTTTTAAATCTGCAAAGATTTACGCTAACTAAAACAAGTACTTTTTGAATATATGACTTTTAACAACGTTTATTGTAATGAGCATTGGTGATATGTTACCTTTAATATCACTTATTTAAGCAAGCGTTGTTAAATATATTCAAATCAATAGCGCTTTCTTAAAAAAGTACTGTTAAATATCCAAATTCTTTAAAATTATTTAGTTGTCATATTAAGTTCAACTTTTGATAATGGAATGACAAATAACATATTTTACTTACCAAATATGAGTTTTTGTTGTGTCAAATCTCATATCTTAATAATCTATTTTAATAATATTGGTTGATATTTAGAATATTTTTTGAAGTAATAAACAATTGCATTTTTGTACATGTATGACCAAGTTGTCTTATATATGAAAAACTATCGTACGAGTTTCTGTTAACAATTCGGATTATTTTCGTGTAATATTTACTCGAGTTATATATTTCAAAATAAAATTAAATAATTTCATAAATACATATTAAGTAGTAACTAAAACAAACATTTTTGTTTTAACAGCGCTCATTAAAGCAAGCGTTATTAAATATGTGACTTTTAACAGCAGTTATTGTAATGAGCATTGTTGATATGTCACCTTTAACAATACTTATTAAAGCAAGTGTTGTTAAATAGATTCAAATGAATATCGCTTGCTTAAAAAAGTGTAGTTGAATATCTTAGGCAAATATACAACAACACTTCTTGAAGAAAACGTTGTTAAATAGATTCAAATCAACAAGGCATGCTTAAAAAAATACTATGGAATATCTTAACAAACATACAACAACACTTCTTGAAGAAAGCACTATTAAAACTATATCCACCTATTAAATTTAATAGCGCTTGTTTAAAAGAGCACTGTTAATTATATTCTGTATTCTATTTAACAACATTGTGCTAGAAAAAATTGTTAAAAGACCATTGTTAAATACGAATTCTGGTATAGTGAGTGAATCTGGTAACGATGGAAATAGATTACAATTCATGCTAAAGTCACTTAAAGAATTCTTCCCTAAAAAAAAGATGCACACTAAATATTGTAAAATTACAAAAATAAATTGTACTGTATAACAAAAAGATTATAAATAAATGAGTGTTTTGTGAAGATTTTGTGGCAAGATGAGTTGAATGAATGAGTGTCATATTAGTTTTAACGTTGGAAGGTTTTTTTTAGTAGTAGGAATGAAGACTGGATTATTATGTATATATTTCTTATAGATTGATGTCATGTGCCAAAAAATTTGAATTGTTTTTAAAACATATTATTTGGTCAATACTATTTGATTAGATATTCTCCAACATCGGTGAATCTATAATTCTAACATGTAGCCAAGTAGTAAGCAAAGGTCCTAATTTTAGACATTTTGAGTATAGTGAAAAATAATTATATCCTTTTAAAATGTTTTCAGTGGCCATGTTCCCATCCTCGTCTCAGTCGAAGAACTCCTTCTATTCAGCCCTCGTCATTTCAAACATCAAGAACCATATATCAATAGTTCTTAAAATGAAAACCGTTCAATATGGAACGTAGGTCGAGGTCTTTAAAATTCATGTCCGCTCTCAAAAGGTTATTCATAACGCCATTCCTCCGAAAAAGACAAGAAGACGAAAAAGTCTGAAACCGACAAGGAAAATTAATTGTGGTCTACTCTTGATGCCATAGTTTTTTTAGTGTATTTATTCCACCATTTAGAATGACCTTTTGACCATCATGCTTGAACTTAACTCGATCACCATAGTGGCTTGGGATCGAATGGAAAACTTCTTTCTGGACAACAAAAATGATCGTGTGGTCACCCTTGAGCAAGAGTTCTCCACCACCCATGTGGAAGACTTTCCCAACTCTTCAACATACTGTCAACGACTCAAGATGCACTCAGATCAATTGAAGAATGTTGGTGCACAATCTCCAATAAGTGCCTTGGTTGTTCAATTGGTCTTTAGCTTCGTCGTTGCGTACAAAGGAGTCGATATGTTGATCCACCAAAGAAATCATCTTCATCAATTATGTCATGTTCGTTCCATGCTTACATGGTGGCATTTTTTGTTGCAGTGGTGGGTGTGAAAATCATGGCGGTGGACAAAGTGGCATACAACAATACTAACAGTTATCCACAACTACTTGGCAACCATACACAACCCCTTGACAGTAGTACCTGTTTCAAGGGTGGGGATGGATCACACAACCATGGGCAGTTCCTCCTTGTCCATATCTTTCATCTCAATGGAATCATCTGAATAGTGTAGTGAAACAACAAGGAAATTTGGGCCACTTTCCTCAAGCCTATGGCACCGACTCAACCTCCCTTGCCCCTACATATATTAAAGTTGCAATGTGTACGATTTTAGTCAATGTTCCCAATGGGCAACGATATATGGATACTAGATCAACATCTCATATGACGACATCATAAGGTAATCTCTCATCTTATTTCAATATGAGTAATTCTAATAAAAACATTATTGTTGAAGGTGGACAAGGAATTCTGATTTGTGCTAGTGGACAATCATCCCTCACTCCACCTCACCCACCATTAAAATTAACAAATATCCTACACGCCCCAAAGCTTATTAAAAAATTAATTTTGGTGTGACCTCTCACTATTGACAATAATGTTTCTGTTGTTTTTTTATCCTTTTGGATTCTCTGTGAATGAATTTCAAATTCAGATGCCACTAATGAGATGTGATAGCATTGAGGATCTATATCCTATCACCACTAGTTATAAAATCAACTATCCATATACTTTTGTAGCCCTTACTTCTACTTTATGGTATAGTAGATTAGGCCACCCATCTATTGTGAACATATTTCTTCCTTTAATGTTTACGAGTCTTGTTTTTCTGGGAAATATGTCAAATTGCATAGTGATTTATGGAGCTCCTCTATTTTAAGCAGTGTAGGGCACAAATATTATATTCTCTAGGTGGATGATTACTCAAATATTTTGTGGACTTTTCACATTACCAAAAAATCCCAAGTATACTCGATTTTTTCATCTCTTACTACCCCCATTAAATACAGTTTTCCAGACAAATTAAATGTTTTCAATGTAACAAATTAACACTGAGCTTTTAAAAAAAATGTGAGGAAAATGGTCTTACTTTTTTATTCACATACCCGCACACCTCTTCCGGAAATGGAAAAGCGGAAAGAAGAATAGGCACCATAAACAACATGATTCACACCCTTCTAGGTCATGCTTATGTGCCCTCATCTTTTTGGCATCATGCACTTGAAATGACAACATATCTTTCAAATATTCTTCCAACACAATTTCTCAAACATAGATCCCCCACTCAAATTTTAAATTATCGGGATCTTACTTATGCACACCTTTCAATTTTTGGTTATTTATGTTATCCTCTTTATACTTTTACTACCATAAAAAAAATTACGACCCTTTTCTACTTCGTTTGTGTTCTTGGGCTACCCATATAATCACATAGGATATAAATATTATGACTTATCGAATAGAAATATAATAATTTTGAGGCATGTCATTAGGGATGGAAATGGATGCTGGAATTCACGGTACCTACCTATAATACCTGCAATGGGTCGAGTATAGGTCCTTCTTTTTTGACCAATGGGTTATTCGGATAAAAACATTTGAAGACCACGACCCAGTTTAATTCATGTAGTAGTAGACTCACTTGGTCGCCCAAACAGTAGCCCTGCTATCACCTAACGAACACCACGCCCCACACTAGAAATAGACCAAGCCACACCACACCACCACTACCATGGCAACTCACATCATGCATTGTATATTTTAAACCAAAACATCAATTGAGCTTGATTGTTTCGACCAATGGCCTTTCCATTTCTCCTATTCTTAAAAATCCAAGACTAGCACTATCTGACCTAAATTGGAAATCCTCTATGCAAGAGGAATATGATGCTCTTATTAAAAATAATATGTGGGATTAGTACCACGACCTTGTCATGTTAACATTATTCGTTTTATGTGGATTTTCCATCATACAAATAAGTCTAACATTTCTTTTGAGTGTTATAAGGCTCGTCTTGTTGGTGATGGTAAGTCTCAAAGAGCTAAATTTTATTGTGATGAAACTCACAGCCATGTGGTGAAACCAACAACTACTCAGACTATTCCTAACATTGCTATTTCTAAATCATGTCTCATTCATCAATTGGATGTGTAGAATGCTTTTTTGCATGGTTAAATCGATGAGACTATTTATATGAATATGTTAATGGATTTCTAAGATCCCGTTCATCCAGACTATGTATGTCTTCTAAATAAATCTCTTTATGGTCTCAAATAAGCTCCTTGTGTCTGGTATCAACGGTTCCCTAACTATGCCTCCACCATAGGCTTCCATCACGACAAATTTGATCATTCCTTATTTATCTACCGTAAGGGTATTTACATTGCATACATTCTCTTATATGTGAATGATATCACTCTAACCACATCATTTGATGATCTTCGTAAGTCCATCATGTCACTACTTGCTTTAGAAATTGCTATGAAGCATTTCAGCCCTCTCCGATATTTTTTGAGCATTGCAATAACTAGACATGTTTGTGGCTACTTTCTTTGCCAAAGAAAATATTATGAGGAAATCATTGATCGACTTGACATGACATCTTACAATCATAAAACTACACCTATAGACACCGAGCAATGTCTCCTTAGGTTCAGCATATGAGGATCCCACTCATTATAGGAATCTAGCATGTTGGGTACCAGCAAGTTAGAATACACCTAGAAAAGAGGGGTTCAATAGGTGTTGCGGATCATTTACTCTGCTTTTCCGGTATTTTGCGCAAAACAAAAAGTTATTGCACTTAATCGATTAAGCTTAGTTTTAATCGATTAACCAATGCTTTGACTTTATTGATTATGCTTGTGGATACTCGATTATCATAATTCTTACACTACTTAATTTTATGGTTTCTTGCACAACAATTCACTGTTTACCAATCTTTCTACAATTAATTGATTACAGAGGTTATGGAATGATACTAAATCAATGTATAGCAGGTATCATAGAATAAATCAATTAACAAGAATATAAAGACTAAAAGTAAAGGAGATAAGGGTTATAAAATTGTGCACAAGGAATTTTTATCCTGGTCCGTTTGCGGTCCACTGCAAACTATATCCAGGCCTCCTCTTCTGATCTCGGAAGATTTTTCTTCACTATTAAAATTGTAAGTTTATACACACTTCCAATTAAAGAAAGAAAACTAAACCGCTTCTTTCTTGGAACCGATGAGCTTAACAACCTTGGTTTGACCTATGTAACTCGCCTACTAAGATCTCCTATCTTTTCGCGATTCGGCCCTAGCCTCGCTATCGCTCGAACCAAGACCTCCTAATCTTTGTGAAGATTATCAAGATCTCTCTTTAAGTGAGACTATTCACCAAGAGATCAACTTTCTTGTTCAATACTTATTTTGTTGAGTTATCTTGAGTACTTAATACTCAGATACAGAAATTAAAACTCAATCTAAAACACTAAGCAGAAAACTCACAAGAAACTAATCTAATGAGATCTAATGCATAGGTTTTCGTTAAACTTAATTGCACACTTTTCAGAAAAATATTTTCCTCACTTTTCTCTAAAAGAAATCAAGAAAGTATGCAAGAATGCAATGCATTGAATCCTAGAGAAAACATGTAATGATTTGAATTTCTAAACCTAATTCAGAATGCTCTTACTCTCTAAGATCCCTAAATGAACTTTCTCAATGTAATGCAAGATATGTAAATGTATGCTCTAAACTATTTTCGAAATTATGTTAATTATGCCACATGAGCCAAAATTACAACATTTATTGAAACCACATAAATGTTGTCATTAATCAATTATTCAATGACTTAATCAATTAACGAGCTGTTTAAAAACTGATTTTATGTTATGTCTGTTATGAATTAATCGATTAACCAATGACTTAATTGATTAACACATCATAGATTTCAGATTGATTAGCCATTGTAATCCCGATAATCGATTAACATTATACATAATCAATTATACTATATAAAATATAATTTTTTGATTAATGGTAAATTACTTATATGACATATGATCATGCAATACATGTTTTTCAAATATGTTAACCTTTAATGCATAAAACCATGTATGCAAATGCTTGAGCTAACGTATCATATGATTTCTAGATGATGTGTCTCAATTTTAGTCTTGTTCATTTTTAGTTCTTGTGAGACTCCCACCTAGGTTTACCTAGCCTTGACTCGGTCTAAGGCAATCATCTTAAGACTTCTAGAAAAGTAAAGATATAAAGCCCTAAGTCTATAGATACCACCCTTCATTCTTCGGCATATTGTTTGTTGCAAGATCTTCAAGCTTTCTTTGCATGTCCATTATCTTCATCAAAACGAAGGTCAACTTCAAATATGCAGGTCTTGATTCTTTGCACCTTCAATCTCCCTCTTTTTGATGATGACAAATTCTACACCAAATCCTTGTTTGATGGGCTTGATGATGATCAGAAAGTGTTAGCAAAAGGTTGATTAATCTCAAAGTTGCGCTACTCCCCCTCACTTTGTTCTCCCCCTCAACCAAGCAACAAGGTGAAAAGATTCAAGCAAGTGTAGTTAGCATCTTCACAGAAGCATAACAACCTGAAAAACACTTCAAACAACAAAACAACCTTTCTCCCACTTTTGACATTATCGAAAAAACATAAGCATGAAAATGATAATAGATGGTCAAGTCTCTGCATGTAATCGATTAACAATAACATGTAATCAATGAAACTGACTAAAAAACAGAATATGGACAAGATTTATAAGACATATCCATTATGTATATGAGCAATCAAGCATGGAATGATTAATATTACTAATATTTTTAATTAAGGCATATATTAATCAAACATATATGGTATACACGTAAGATAAGATCAAGATTATCATAAAAGCATAATCCCTAAACCATTGACATAATTAAAACATTGTTCAACAAAACATGAAATAGCAATATGAAACAAGTACATAGCAAGAGTTTTAAAGAAACATATTACAAGTAGAAAATACAATGCCCAAAAGGAATTAAGTACATGACCCAAAAGATAAACTAACAACAAAACACAACATCCTAAGATCCAGACACTCCTAAACTATTCCTGATGTGGTGAAGGAGGTCGTCTTGCTTGCGGATGCATGATGTCATTGCTGGTACTGATGAGGAAATCTAGGCGGTTGATCTCTTCGATAAACTTTTCACTCTGTCTCTCAAAACCCGATTGGAACAAGTTCCTTATAGACTCATAGTGTTTGTCAATATGAGCGTTGAGCCTCTATTCCATAGCATCCAAATGAGCTATCCCGAAAGGCGGTCCTTGAGGCATAGCAGCAGCCTCTCCCTGATTCTCAGGAATCTACTCATCTATAGGAACATCTTCATCTGAAAAATCCAAATCCATACTAGTGGTGTGATCTTCCTAGTACTGTCAGGCATTATCATACTTATAACTTCCTATCTTGTGGATTAGTGATGAGTGTGAAATTATGCTACATTTGCATTGTATTTAACTTGCATTTTAGGACATAATTAAGACTTTAGGATTATTTTTAGCTTTTATTTCTCTTTGTTCGGGTTAGCGGGTGTTTTTGACTATGTTGTGCAGTTTGGATGGAATGTAGCTAAAAAGAGTAGAGACTGGGTGCTAGAAGATGGAATTGGATGTTGAGGCTATGCGAAGACCAATTGAATAACCAAAATAAATCATAAATGTTATATTGTATTCCTATTTTTTTAGATTTGTTTTGGTGGGCTTAGCCCAATCCTTTGTAATTAGGATAAATGAGGGTTCTCCCTCACGAATTGAACATTTTACACTTCACACTTTACACTTTACACTAGACATTACAACTCTCTAATTTAGAATTTGGTATTCTCTTCTCCATCATGAGTGAGTAATTCCCTTTGTTTCTAGGATTGAGGCTATGCCCTTTTACATTCAATTAAGATTTGTTCTTACTTCTATTTTATTGAGTCTTGTGATTTGAATCATTAAATTGAATTTTATTCGTGCGAGTTGTCTGACGAACAAATTACACCTCTTAGATACATTGGGAAAGAACCGAGAGGTGAAGCCAACTATCTGACCATTCAAATATTCAAACTAGAATCCGAATTCACGAGAGTGGTATTAGGATTCTCGTGGGATTCTAGAATTCACTTTGGGTTGCTACGAAGCGATTGGATAGAAAGATCAATGTAAAGGATTTAAACAATTCACCTTCAATTAAGTACATGTATCAGAGCTCGAGAATTAATGACACATATCAAAGAACAATTCACCCTCACAACTTAAAGTTCTTGGAAAGGAGCAAAGCAAGGATTTGCGAGTGTAAAGGCGGTAACCCTTATGCTGGGAACTCTTCCTAAATTAGATTTCAATCCTTTTTAATATTTTCATAATTGTTCTTGTCAATTGTTCAGTTGTTCTAAATTCACTTTTAATTCCTCTTTAAGTTAAGTATAAATTAATTGTTATAATTAAAGGAATTTTCTAATCCTCATGGGATCAATATTTTATTACTTGATGATATAATCGCACACTTGCGATTTGCTCTATCAATTAGATTGTCACCAATCAAGTGCTCTCGAGAGTTTGTAGAAATAATCACCATATCATATGTATCTATTTCTATATGATCAATGATCTGGTATATGAAAATACCATAACAAACAACTTGGATTGAGAGGTAGAGATACCATACATCACCCTTAGAAATTCCTCGAGCCAGTTAATCATAATGTTTTCTCGAATAATAAACATAAATTTCAGGTTTTTATAGTTGGCTGGGCATGGTTTGTGTTTCTCTGCACAAGTATGTATACAACTATGTAATGCAGAAGTCGGTTTTCCACCGATAATTATCCAGCCTTAGTTAATTCTCCTTGCACATACAAGTGCGGTCCTCTGAGACAAGATTTATACATTTCAGTTGCATCAAATGAGTTCCATAAATCATTTGAGCAGTCCCCTAGGCCAAAACCATCACTAGACAGCCCACCCATAGTCAAAAATATGTTCTCATTCAGCTCAAATAATTTCCCGAAACCATAGACCAGTAGCTTCCATCCTTGAATCTAAAATTTGCATAGAATTCCCTAATTAGAGCAGGGAATACCTTTCTATTAAGCTCAAGAAATTGATTCACTCCCTGAATTTCCAATCCATGAAGAAACTAGAAGCCTTGGTCTACCATCCAAGCCATATTTGTATAGCGAATGTACATTGGCTTTCTCCCTTGTAATTTTTCTTAGCGGGTTTCTTGAAGGATTAGTGAGTAGTATGGGTCACCATGATCCCTTTTATCACCATGGCAAGATGTAGAGCCAGTTCCAGTTCTTCTTGAACGATTAGTCGTTGTTTTGACTCTCTTCTTCTTTTCATCAGTCATCTTTCTAGTATTGGAGTGGTTTAACCGATTACATAATTGATTAGGATGTTTCTGGGCTAGGGTTTATAATTTAGGGAAAATTCTAGGTGTTTGGATTTATGTAGATTTTGGGGGTAATTGATGACTAATAAGACTGATTCGGGCTCGGTTTAGATTGCTATATGATTAGGATAGATCAATTTCACCAATTGATAGGAAAAGGGGTAGGAATTTTGGGATTAAGGTTTGAAAAAACTTTCCAGAATGCATACCGAATCTGATATACCTTACTATCGTTAATCGATTAAGGCACCTATTAATCGATTAAGAGCTATTAAAGTCTTTAGCAGTTGAGCCCAGTTAATTGATTAAAGAAAGACTTAATCGATTGAGGATAAAGATTTTAAAAAATTTGAAGCTACTAGAACTCAATTTAATCAATTTTGACACATGATTAATCGATTAACATCAGTAAAATCACATATTTGAGTACAATTTTTAGAATACCATGGCATGTTAGGACACTTAACCTAATAATCTATTCTAGACAATGTTAAGCCCTTCTAGAACATAAACATAGAATCATGAATACAATTTATAAGCACAAGGGAAACATGCATTCAAAAAATAATATAAAGATAAGCATATTGATCATGCAAAGGCACACAAATACCATTAACCAAACTATTTGAGATATTGTTCATCAATAATTCCAAGTTCTCTTCTAAGAACAGAGAATGAATTTCGTGGAAGGGGCTTGCTGAAAATATCTACTAGTTGTTTAGTGGTTTCAAAAAATTCAAGCACACAATCACCTTTTTGAACATGATCACGCAAGAAATGATGTCTTATTTCTATATGTTTGGTTCTAGAATGCAAGATGGGATTCTTGGATACGTTTATGATGCTAGAATTGTCGCATTTAATCGGTATCTTTTCTTGCTTGAGACCGAAATCCATAAGTTGTTGCTTCATCCAAAGGATTTGAGCGCAACGTACATTAATGGCAATGTACTCTGCTTCGGAGGTGGTTAAGGAAACACAAGATTGTTTTTTTATGCTCCATGTCACGGAGGAGCTGCCTAGAAGGTGGCAAGTTCCACTAGTTCTTTTCTGGTCCAACTTACAACCAGCAAAATCGGAATCAGGATATTCTACCATGGATAGTGAGGCATCCCTATGATACTTTAACAATGGCAAAGATTACCTTTACAAGATTTGAACACTATGATCTCTTCCAATCTGGTAACTCTTTATACACTTAGTTATAAAGCAACTTAACGCAACTTCATAAAATTTAATGTGAAAGTTAAGAACAAGTTGCATAAAGTGCAGAAAACGTGGTTTAGAAAAATTCAGATTGTGTATATGAGTTGTGTTTTTGATTTATGAGTTTCAATGCGTTTAAATAGGCTTTCCAATTAGCGGTAACACCTCTATGAAAAGGTGGGAGTCGAACTATCTGACCATTCAAATATTCAAACTAGAATCCGAATTCACGAGAGTGGTATTAGGATTCTCGTGGGATTCTAGAATTCACTTTCCAATTCAGATTGGGGTGAAAGTTGTTCAGTTTGAATATGAAAATATGGTGCCACAACTCTGAGTATTCGATTACAGCATCGACGTAATTGATTACCCAAACATTATGTCCAACTAGGTAATTGATTACCATACTGTGTAATCAGTTACTCTCATATATTATGACCATGTAATCGGTTATTCAAAGGGAGTGATCGATTACCCTATTCAGGTTTTGTTGGGTAACTCGTTTCTCACTCATGTAACCTGTTACTTAGTTCTAGTAACCTGTTACTTAGCCATAATAACCTCTTACTTAGATCCAATAACCTGTTACACAATATTTTGAAAATTGTTTTCATTTATACTTTTAGTTTTTAATTTTCTTTTAAATTATTTTTTAGCATTACTACTAATTGTATATTGTAGAGTATAAGGATAAAAGTACATATAGACTAAGACTCTAAATTCTTTGAAGCTTTATCTTCATTGTCTTCATAAGTATTCTTCCTTTTTTTCTTTATGTGATGTTGGTGTCTTCATCAAAACTGTGCCAAGGTCAAGAGCAAGATCTTCTTCACAATCTCCCCCTTCTTGATGATGACAAACCAATATCTTTTTGACAGTATAGTTTTATGAGAATAGCATATTTTGTGTTATTTTGACATGAGTTGAGTTACTCCCCTTATTTTGTATGCTCCCCATTTGGTTTGGAGTTATGTGTCTGGAAGAATTTTAGACAAAAAATACACTCTCACAAAATTTGTCCCCTTTTGACTTCATAAAAATGAAGAACAACCAAGAGCCCAACACACACGATATGTATATAGAAAACAAAAATGTAACATAGCATAACATAAAACTAAAAAGATGTTCATACATTGTCAATTATTCTAAGACTCGGGCTTAGTACTATCGTCATCAAGACCCATGTTGTTGATCTTATAGGATAGACGTTGAAGTTCAACTTGGACTTGCTGATTCTAAGCATCAAGACCATCCATCCAATTAGATATGTAGCCTCAAAGAGAGAATAATTCCTCCAGGATCATATGATTGGTAGGCATGGCGGCAGATGAACATGACTCAGCATGAAATTCAGAAGGTTGAGGTTTAGGAAGGTTAATAGAGACATTTGCAATTGGATCAGCAGGTGCAACCTGTCTATCACTTTGATGCTTATAGATTCTATCAATTTGGTCTCGAAAGAAACCTATTTTGTGGATCCCATCCACATCGATCTTACTATCGTGTGCATCTAGTGTGATTTTGGACTCAACAGTAGTGGATACACCAAAATGCTCAAGTATGTTGGTGTTGATGATTGCATAAGGCAAGGGGTTGTGAGTTCCTCACATAGACCACATTTATCTCATTATTATGAAAGCCCAATTGATTTGAAGGTTATGCTTAAGAGCATACATCAATTTTAGTTCCATATCATTAATTTGAGAATGATTTGAGAATTTTTGAATTATGATATAGCTAAAAAAGTAGTGAAGCAAATGATCTTCAAGATTGAGATTTCCTACAGCAAGGATATCTCTAATCTTTATTGTTGCACCTAAAGCCTATTGCTTAAGCATTTCGATTTCCCTTTTAGAGAATCTACACATAGAATAGTAGAACTCTTTTCTATCATAGTTATCTCATTCACATGCAAGGCCAAAATCTTTTATGCTACTTTGATATGGTATATTACAGCATATTGAACTAAATGTTTTAACATCTAAAATAATTTATTTTCCTTTTACCAAGGATGTTAAATGGTTTTTCCTGAAGTTCAAATTGTAGTAAAATACTTTAAAACGTTTAGGGTAGTAGGCATTTGATTCCTCACAGAAATCAAAAATATTTTGTTGCCTAAGTAGAATAGGGAAATGGAAATCATCAAACTCAAAGTTACTTAACTTGCCATACTTATGAGCAAAGATTGATCGTCCAAGAAAATGCTCCAAGAAGACTTTGCATTGTTCATCATTGATGAGAAGTCATGCCAAATCCAGAGGATTAGCCTCAGAAGATGAAGCACCTTGCTTCTTTTGAGACATAATGGTACGTTGCTTCTTAGATTTTGATCATGAAGGCATGGATTGAAGTTTTTAAAAAAATAGGTTTTGACTATTTGAGAGATTTGGGGATTTTTTATTTTGGCCACAAAATACGAAATTTATGGAATAGAATTGAAAATGTGATATGAAATAACTCAAAAATCACTCAAATCAGATCAAAGAAGAAGTTTTTAGAGGCAAAATAGGGTAGACACGAAAGAGGGTTTTAGGAAGAATATGAAAGGTATGAAAAATGGGGAAGAACACTTAAATATTGGTTTGAGTAATCAGTTACTCAAGGTGAGTAATCGATTACTCAGCATAAAAAAATCCAAGAATTTAAACAACAAGTTTAGGTAATCGATGACACATAGAGGTAATCGATTACTAAAGGTTTCTGCCATATTCAGCAATCGCTTACTAACCCCAAAATTTCGATTCTTCAGGCATAATGATGCCTGATAATCGATTATTGACCCTATGTAACCGATTGCATACCCAAAAATTGAAAATTTTAAACAAAACTAAGCAATTTTACGTACAAGTAGGCATAAGATAAACACAATGAAGCAAACATATAATCGTATATAAGAATTTAAGACAAGTAAGCTTCATCAAGTATGCCTAATTCTCATCTAATTTTATAGAAAGGTTCTTTTGCTAAAGGTTTCGTAAATATATCTGCTAGTTTTGTCATGAGTATCAACAAATTCTAAAGTCACATCTTTCTTTTGGACATGGTCCCTAAGGAAGTGATGTCTTATATCTATGTGTTTGGTTCTAGAATGCATTAATGGATTCTTTGTGATATTTATAGCACTAGTATTGTCACATTATAGGGGAATGCAACCTAAGTCTAACCCATAATCTCCTAATTGTTATTTAAGCTACAACACTTTGGCACAACAACAACTTGCCACTATGTATTCTACTTCAGTAGTACTTATGAAAACACAAACTTGTTTCTTGCATGACTATGAGATTAGTGCATTTCCTAATATATGACAAGTACCACTTGTGCTTTTTCTCTCAGTTTTGAATCTAGCAAAATCTGAATATGAATATCCTACCAGATCACATATTCTTCCTTTTGTATACCATAATCCAACATCAGTTGTGCCTCTTAGATATTTCATGATTCTTTTAACATCAACTAAATGTGATTCTTTTAGTTTTGATTGATAATGTGCACGTAAGCAGACTGTAAACATTATATCAGGTTACTAGCAGTTAGGTAAAGTAGAGAACCAATCATACCTCGATACTTTCATATGTCAATGTATTTTTCAACTTCATTTGTATTGATGTATGTACTAGAACCCATAGGAGTGACAATTGGCTTGCAGTCATCCATGTCAAATCTTTTCAGCATGTCTCTGCAATATTTGGATTGACTTACAAAAATATCATCCTCGAGTTGTTTGATTTGCAACCCAAGGAAGTAATTTAACTTCCCCATCATGGGCATTTCAAACTCCCCTTGCATCATTTTGCCAAAATGACTACACAAAATCTCATCAGTAGAACCAAAAATAATGTTATCTAAAAATATTTGAACAAAAAGAGTATGATGATTTATTTTCTTAATAAAAAGTGTAGTGTCAACCTTTCCTTTGGTAAAGCCTTTTTCAAGTTTGTTAGACGATCATACCAAGTACATGGAACTTGCTTTAAGCCTTAGAGAGTTGTCTTTAGTTTATATACATGAGAAGGATGTTTGTATTCTTCAAAACATGTAGGTTGTTCGACATATACTTCTTCTTGTATTTAATAACCATTATGAAATACACTCTTTACGTTCATTTGATATAACTGAAAAATTTAGAGAGCAAGCATATACAACTAATAACTGAATAGCTTCAAGTCTAGCAATAGGAGCGAAGGTTTCATCAAAATCTATTCTTTTTCCTGATTGTATCCTTGTGCTACCACTCTAGCTGTACTACTAATAATAATTCCATTTTCATCTGATTTATTACGGAATACCCAACGAGTTCATATAACATGCCTATTATTCGGTCCAGGAACAAGTTCCCAAACTTCATTTCTCTCTAACTGGTTTACCTCTTCCTACATTGCAAGAATCCATTGTTCATCCTCGATTGCATCATCAATCTTGGAAGGCTATATTTGAGAAACGAAGGCCATGTTTAAACAAGCATCATTTCGCCAATGATGTTTTCAATAGGATGATCTCGAAGAGTTCTCCATTCTTTTGGTAAATCAGAATGAGTATTCTCTTCTTGAGAAGATAGAGTATCATCTATTTTCAAATGCTCAGTATTGATTGTTGTATTGGAAAAAGACTCTTCTTTTAAAGGGGAACTTGGCAAGTCCTCTTCACAAGAGTTAACCCATCCTTTATTATAGGATTGATTTCATCAAAAGACACATGAAAAAATTCTTCCATGGCTACAGTTTTTTTATTCAAAGTTTTGTAAGCTTTACTCGTAAGAGAGTAGCTTAAGAAGAGTCTTTCATCGGCTTTTGTATCAAACTTGCCTAAGTTGTCTTTACCATTATTTAAAATAAAACATTTCAGCCAAATACATGCAAATGAAAATGTTTGGTTTTCTACCTTTAAAGAATTCATAGGGGGTTTTTTGAGAATTGGTCTTATAAGAACTCTATTTGAAACATACCATGATGTACTAACTGCATCAGCCCAAAAGTATTTTGGGAGATTATTTTCATTCAACATTGTACGAGCAAGTTCTTCTAAGGATCGATTATTTCTCTCTACAACACCATTTTTTTGTGGTGTTCTAGGAGCAAAACAATTGTGATTGATACCAAGATCATCACAAAATTCTTCAAAAGAAGCATTTTGAAATTCTCCCCCATGATCACTTCTTATAGTAGCGATTTTCAGTGATTTTTCATTTTGAACTCTTTTAGCATATTGGCTAAAGGCATTAAATGCCTCATTCTTATGAACTAAGAATAGAGTCCAAGTATATCTTGAATAATCGTTTACTATAATAAGGGCATAGTAGTTACCACCATAGATTTTGGTCCTTGAGGGGCCAAATAAGTCCATGTGTAGTAACTGCAATGGTCTATCGGAAGAAACCATATGCTTAGGTTTGAAAGAATTTTTTGTTTGTTTACCCATTTAACAAACAATACATAGTTTGTCTTTAACAAATTTCATTTTGGGTAAATCAACAACTAAATCTATCTTAATCAGTTTATTCAAAGGATTCATATGAATATGAGCAATTCTCCTATGCCAAAGCCATTCATCATGATTATTATTAGAAACTAAGCGTTTTATTGGTAAAGAAGAATCTAAGTAAATCATATATATTATTCATTCTCTTACCAATTAGTTTCGAGTTTTTAGAATCCTTACTTTCGAGGATGCACTTATCAGGGTAAAAGGCCATATGGAATCCTTTGTCACATAGTTGACTTATGCTCAACAAGTTTTGCTTGAGTCCTTCAATATACAATACTCCTTCTACAGTTGTTGAAGGTGGCTTACAAATTCTACCAACTCCAAGTATTTTTCCTTTGTTGTTGTCACCATATATAATATATCTTTTGTCCCTATTGAAAGTTAATTTTGAGGAAGGAAGGTTTAGATTTTCCCTATCTCATTTCGATGTGTTTTCTTTTTATTTGATTAATTAAGTGAACTCGGTTTTATTCTTTGTTCGCCATCTCAAATTTTTTGAAATAAATTTCAATGCCGGTATAATGGTTTCAATAATATTCCAGTTACAACTTACTTCTAATAATCATGTAAATAAGTTATTCCTTCTTTTCCTCATCTCGGCTTTGTTAGAATAAATTCTAACGCCGGTATAATGGTATCGAAGCAATCCCCTATTACATAATTATTAAGTACCTTTGAATACCATCTCGGTTTTGTGGAATAAATTCCAACACTGGTTTAATCGTATTCTAATGTACAAAAGTGATGAATAGTTAAGTGTTAGAAACAAATAAATAAATAAATAAAGAACAAAAGAATAATAAATTTAAGTGACCTTTATTTATTTACTCCCTTTTGGGTTCATTTTATTAACAAACCAAACTTCTTCCTTAAGGAAGGTTGGTATTAAAGAATAAATAAATGGTGGAATGTAAACAACAATAAATAAAAGTTAGTAAGTTAGCTTCACCACTTTTGTATATTAAAATGTGTTTTCAACAAATAAATTTATTGATAACACTTTACTATTTTACAATTTACACCTCTTTCAAGATTCAATTGTAGTATAGTATAGGGTTATGTCGAACCACAAGGAATTGCCGAA
>NW_017716130.1:0-8456 GCF_001865875.1 Lupinus angustifolius
TATGAATTTGAAATACTTAGACAAGTTATTATGTTTTACTTTGATTAACTCCAAACACCAAGTTCTAAAATCCTCCTTTTAGTGTATGTTCTAAAATGGTAGAATAATAATCACTTACATTGATTACTAAACAATATTACGTCCACAAAGAGATTAGGTTGTCACACCCTAATCTTGGCTACTCTAATATTGAAGTAGTAATGAATATAAGATCTTAAGAAAAGTATGCTTAACTTGGCAAATAAACTAACTAGTACAACTACTTCTTAGTTTATTTGTGAAGTGTTTGAGACACGTAATTTTATGACTAGAAATCAATTTTTAGGTGATCAATCTAAAAAGAGCATTAAGAATTTCTCAAACAAGTAAAATTAATCAAAGCACCAACTTGAATGATTAAAATTCAAATCTTTTAGAATATAAGAAGAAGTATAAATACATAATCGTATTCAAAAGAAATTGTTAGGAGCATGAGCCATCCATCCAAGGATTGGATGCTTTGAGTTCCAAATGAGATTACAAAATTGATTTTTGCATCTCATTTGCCTTCTCCTTTTCTCCTCTTGAATTATAAACTAAAATTACAACACTTACTTAAATAAAGTTCCTATTTATAGGCAAAATGTGTGTGAAAAATGTGAGAGATCTATTTTTGTTCGAATGGAATGTGCCCTATTTATAGAAATTCTTCTGGGGCCTATGAGCTGCTTGTCAGTCTCGTTAAGCAGCTGACCAAACCCTTCAGCATGGGTTTGGTCCCTTGATCAAGCAGCTTTGTCACCTCCTTATGCTTGACTCATCAAAGCTTGTTGTGAGCTATGAAACCAGTTATGGTGAGCTACTCTGGAAAGCCTATGGTGGGCTACTTGAGGTGAGGTCATTAGTGACTTCATGGTTTTGCTTGATGGCTAAGTCAAGTTTGGGTGCACACCACTAAGCTGCTTGTGCAGCAGCTTTGACCGTGCTGACTAGGACGTGGCCTAGTGCTTGCTAATCTGGGCAGGAGTCTGGTTCTCCGCTGAGCTACTTGGTTGCATCGCTAAGCTGCTTGTTGAGCAGCTTGGGCATGTTCCAAGCTCGTGTCTGACTGTGTCAAGCTTGATTTGTGACTGTGTCCGGACTAGTCTGGTGTTAGGCTGACCGGCCAAGCAGGTACGCTCAGTTGCTTGCTTGAGCACCTTGGTCCAGGTCAGGCTAGTGTCTAGGTCAGCTTAGCGTGGCTTGGTCCATGCTTAGTTGTCTGCTTGAGCACCTTGATTTTGACTTCTTTATCTTTTTTACCATGAGTAGTTTTTCTCCTCTTTTCTTCTTTCTAAATCCTACAAAATATATAAAAGGAAATACAAACACAAATATACAAGATTGTGATATTTTATACAAAAAGTATTGTTTTAAGTTGGTTTTTCTCAATTATGCTTAAGATAAGTGTCATAAAAGTGTATGAAATTTAGGTAGGTTTGGCACTTATCAAACTCCCCCCAACTTAAATCTTTGTTTGTCCTCAAACAAAAGGAGAAAATCATCCGAAATCAATTTGGCTAAAAAATAATAATGATCAACATGATTTCAAATGTATAAGCATGTCAAAAATAATTTTCAATGAGATTTTTAAGGATTTGTGAATTTGACACATAATGCTTCGAACAAGAAATCAATGCTTTGTTTATGAAAAATGTGTAACAATTTACCTAAGCAAATATTTTTCTTAACCAAAAAGTGTTTCTTTGCACACAAGTTCAAAGTTGGAACTTTTGAAGGGTAAGTGTTTCACTCAAATTTTCGAGCATTTGTTTGTAGTAATTTGAACTTGTTCTTTGTCTCACCACTCTCTTAAATTGCATAATCAGTCAAAGATCACTAAGGTCTTTATTTTGGTTGTAATTAGGCTTGGTTTGGATAATGGTTTTTCTAGATTTTCAAGGCTAAGTTTAAAAAGAGAGCATTTTTGAAAATTGTCTCAATGGAAACTTTACTCTTCTTTTTTCCATTATTTTTCCCAACCTCTTTAACTTTTTGAACCTTGGCTTCTATTTTTCTCAATCGCTTTTTGTTTCTTTGTAAAGATTGAGTTTTTCTTTTCCTTTAAGAAGCAAAGTCCACCAATTTTCCCCCCAACTTAATTCTTTCAAACTACTCTTTAAAATTTTAATGCTCTTTTAGAACCTTTTTTTTTTCAATTCGGTTTCATGGGATAGTTTGGAAAAAAATTATTTCATTTGTTTGGCTCAAAGGGGCTTATCAAAGGATGTTCCTAATTTTGTTTGGACTTTTTGGCCTTTGGTTCAACTAATCAAAGATATGCCTTGATCATTTCTTATCATTCTTATGCAATTAAGAGATTTACAGACTTAAACACGTTTAATTAGACAAATCAAATGTTGATTCTCACTTTGATTATCTCATGTGTTTAGCTCACTCCCTCACTTGGTTTGGATTCACACTTTTTAATTTAAGAAAAATGTTCGCAAAGACCTTGTTGTGAAATTGAATTTTTAATTTGCAAAAATTTTAGGTTATGACATTATATGATTTTGTCACAAAAGTTTAACATATATCTCATTTTGCTCAATCAAAGCTTAATTTACAGTATGCTTAACATTTTCTAATCATGTGATCATGTTTCAAGAAAAATTTGTTCAGCCATTTTGTTTTAGTTTTTGAAATTTTTTTGAGTTTTTGAACACACAAGTTTACTTTTTACATATTTACACAATCTAATGAAGAAAACAAAATTTATATTACATCAAGTCTTGTCCCCCCTTTTTAAATGAAGGCTTGTTCTCAAGCCTTCAAAATTTTGGGATTTATTTGATGTGATTTAAAAATTTGTTTAGTTTTCTAAAAATAAATATAAAATTACTAACAAAAGAAAAAAATGATAAAGGAAGTATATATTTTGCACATATTGGGTTGCCTTCCAGTCAGTGCTCTTTTAACGTCATTAGCTTGACGTCAGACTTTGGACGAGACTATTCTGATTGCTCATTGATGATGGAGCTTGACTCATCACCCAAATAAGGTTTTAATCTCTGCCCATTTACCACCCAAGTTGCTTTTGTCTTGGGATCTTTCAACTTAATTGCTCCATATTCTTTTACTTCATTGATGATAAATGGTCCTGTCCATCTGGTTCCAAATTTTCCTGGAAGTATTTTGAGCCTTGAATTAAATAGAAGTACTTTTTGCCCTTGATAGAAATTTTTATTTCTGATTCTGGAGTCATGGTACGTCTTAGTTATTTCCTTATAAAGTCTTGAGGATTCATATGCTTGGAACCGCATTTCTTCCAATTGATGTAATTGATCATGTCTTTTAATATCTGCATCGTTCAAATCAAAGTTTATAAATTTGAGAGACCAATAGGCTTTATGCTCCAATTCAACTAGTAGATGACAAGCTTTCCCATAAACAAGTTGATATGGAGTTTTTCCTATTGGTGATTTAAATGCAGTTCTATAGGCCCAGAGAGTATCATCCAGTTTTTGTGACCAGTCTTTTCTTGAAGCGGAGACTGTTTTTTCCAAAATTCTTTTTAACTCTTTGTTTGATACCTCCGCTTGGCTATGGATTTGTGGGTGATAAGGTGATGCTACCTTGTGTTTAACATTATAAAATTCTAAGGTTCTTTTTAAATGGGAATTTATAAAATAACATCCCCCATCACTTAGCAATACTCTTGGTGTGCCGAAACGAGTAAAAATATTCTTTTTCAAAAATTTTACCAGTTTTCGCATCGGCTTTGGGTGTTGCTAATGCTTCCACCTATCTGGAAACATAGTCAACAGCCACCAAGATATATTAATTTGAAAACGATGATGGGAAAGGTCCCATAAAGTCAATGCCCCAACAATCAAAATTTTCTATTTCTATGTTATTTTGTAAAGGCATTTCACTTTGTCGCCCAAGTCCCCCAGACCTTTGACATGCATCACACTTTTGGACATACATTTGGACATCTTTATAAATAGTTGGCAAAAAGAATCCAGATTGGAGTACTTTGGCCATAGTTCTGTTCCCATTATAATGTACCCCATAGGCCGAATTATGGCAATGCTATAATATTTTTTGGGCCTCATTTTTATCAACACATTGTCTAATAATATTACCGGTTCCTTCTTTAAATAGGTATGTTTCATCCCAAATGTATTGATTCACTCTTTTGAGAAATTATTTCTTTTGCTGATAATTAAAATGTTCAGGAATTATACCTGAGGCTTTATAATTGGCCATATTAGCAAACCATGGTCTTGTTTGAAGTTGAAATAGCTTTTCATCAAGAAATGTTTCTGCTATTTCTTGTTCTCTTAACGTGACTTCTTTATTCACCAATGTTGACAAATGATCTGCCACTTGGTTTTCTTTGCCAGTTTTGTCACGGATTTCTAAGTCAAATTCCTGCAAAAGAAAAACCCATCTAATCAATCGTGCCTTGGAGTCAGGTTTCTTTAGAAGATATTTAATTGCGGCATGGTCAGTATAAATAATTGTTTTCCCCCAATCAAATAGCTTCTAAATTTTTCCAATGCAAAAACTATTGCTAGCAGTTCTTTTTCAGTTGTAGCATAATTGATTTGTGCTTCATTTGGAACTTTGCTAGCATAATGAATTGCATGAAAACCCCATTCCTTTCTCTGTCCTAGAACTACACCAATTGCATAATCCCCTGCATCACACATTAGTTCAAAAGGAGATTTCCAGTTTGGCGCAGTAATGACAGGAGCAGTTACCAAGCATAATTTTAATTGTTGGAATGCTTCTAACCAAGAATCATCAAATTTAAAAACAAAATATTTTAAGAGTAAATTGCACAAGGGCTTGGCTTAGCTGTTTTGGAGAAGTCTTTGATGAATCTATGATAGAATCCAGCATGTCCGAGAAAGCTTCTGATTCCTTTTACATTTGTTGGAGGAGGCAGCTTTTCGATCACTTCTATCTTAGCTTTATCAACTTCTAATCCTTTGGCTGAAATTTTGTCCTCAATTACAATTCCTTCAGTGACCATGAAATGACATTTTTCCCAGTTTAGAACCAAATTAGTTTGTTCACATCTTCCCAAAATTGTTTCCAAATTAATTAAGCAAGTTTCGAAGGAGTCTCTGAACACAGAAAAATCATCCATGAAGACCTCGATGCATTTCTCACCAAATCAGAAAAGATAGTCAGCATGCATCTTTGAAAAGTTGCAGGAGCATTACATAGTCCGAATGGCATTCTTCTGTATGCATAAACACCAAATAGACATGTAAATGTTGTCTTTTCTTGGTCTAATGGATCCACAACAATTTGATTGTATCCAGAATACCTATTCAGGAAATAGTAGAAGGCTCTTCCGGCTAATCTTTCCAACATTTGATCCATAAAGGGTAGGGGAAAATGATCTTTTCTTGTGGCGGCATTAAGTTTGTGGTAATCGATACAAACTCTCCAACCAGTAACAACTCTGGTTGGAATTAATTCATTGTTCTCATTTCGGATTACCGTCATCCCTCCTCTTTTCGGCACCACTTGAACTGGACTTACCCATTTACTATCCGAAATCGGGTAAATCATACCAGCTTCTAACATTTTCATAATCTCTTTCCTTACCACTTCCTTCATTGTCGTATTAAGTCTCCTTTGTGGTTGAGCACACGGTTTGTAATCATCTTCCATCATAATTTTGTGCATGCAATATGATGGACTGATGCCTTTGAGATCTTTTGTCCATCCGAGTGCTTCTTGATGCTTTTTTAAGACTTGTATAATTTTTTCTTCTTCAAATTTGGACAGCTTACTATTGATGATTACTAGATTGTTGGCTTTCCCATTTAAGAAAAAATATTTTAAATAGGACGGTAATTCTTTCAATTCCAGTTCTGATTCTTTCTCTACTGGTCCACTTGGATTTTGGTGAAGAAACAATTCATCAGAAAAATGTTTGATGATTTCTTCCTCCACTCTATTTTCTTACATCTCCAAGGATTTGTCCGGTTGAGGGTGTTCTGCACAAATTTCTTCAACAACATCTAGTTGCAAACATTGCCCTTTATCTTTCGGATGATGCCTTGCATGGAAAATGTCAAACTCAATTTCGTCGTCTGCAACTCGGACTAGTAATTTGCCATTTTCCATGTCAATCCCCATTTTTTCTGTCCTCATAAAGGGTCTCCCTAGTATGAGTGGGATCTCCGTATCTTCGGTAATGTCAAGGACAGCAAAATCAACCGGGATCAAGAATTTGTCCACTTAGACCAGAACATCCTCTGCAACCCCTTCAGCATATTTAATGGATCTATCTTGTAGTTGCAAGGACATCCTTGTAGGCTTTAATTGTATTCCTCCAATTCTTTTCGTCATTGACAGTGGCATCAAACTCACACTGGCTCCAAGATCAACGAGAGCTTTGCCTACGGACACATTTCCAATAGTAACAGGAATGGTCACGCTGTCTAGGTCTTTTGATTTATGAGGAATGTTTGCTTGAAGAACAACACTACAATTGGCATTGAGTGAAACAACTTCCTTTTCCTGATAACTCCATTTTTTGGATAACAGTTCTTTCATGAACTTGGAGTAAATTGGCATTTTCTCCAAGGCTTCAGCAAATAGGATTTTGATTGCAGAGTTTTGAATATCTCCAAGACTCTTGTAAACTGTTCTTTTTTGGCTTTTAGTGGAGCTACCGGGTAGGGTATCTTTTTTTGTACTAGTGGGTGTTGTTTTTCTTCCTTTCTTACCACACTAGTCTCTTCTTTTTATTTTTATTTTTTATTTTTATTTTTTTCTTATAATCTCTCTTTTTCTTTTTCAACTCCACCTATTATCTTCCCATGTCAAATTGTAATACTTTCAAAAGATTTTGACTTGACCAGATAAGTTTTTGTCAAGTTGTTGATTTGTTCTTCTATATTTGTGAGAGCATCATTGGTGTTCTGCTGATGGTTGATAGTAGTTTGCATGAAGTGGTTGAGAATTTTCTCCAGTTCGTCATGATAAGTGTGAGTTGATTTGAAGGCATAGACATTCTGGTTGTTTGCACAATCATTACACCAAAACCTTGCTTTGTTGGTATGCTCTATTTGTTTAGGTAGATCTTGAAGTTTTTGATGGACCATATTGAGCTTGAGTTGAAATTCTTTGATGATTTTCTCAATTTCTTGTTGTAAATCAACATGTTGGTCCATTTCTGAAAATTGAGATCAAAAGAAACCGTTTTGTCTATTTCCAAAAGAAAAGAGATTAATATATCGAGAAATCATAATTTACATCTTTGTACAAATTAAAATAATTTGTACAAAAGCAAGAATAAATTTATGCCCAATTATTTGATGAATGACATATAAATATGAAAATATTCTACTATTTAAGCAATTCCCCGGCAGCGGCGCCAATTTGTTGAAAGTTAATTTTGAGGAAGGAAGGTTTAGATTTTGCCTTTCTCATTTCAGTGTGTTTTCTTTTTATTTGAATAATTAAGTGAACTCGGTTTCATTCTTTGTTCGCCATCTCGGCATTGTTGAAATAAATTCTAACGCAGGTATAATGGTTTCAAGAATATTCCAGTTACAACTTACTTCTAATAATCATGTAAATAAGTTATTCCTTCTTTGCCCCATCTCGGCTTTGTTAGAATAAATTCTAACGTCAATATAATGGTATCGAAATAATGAGTTATTCCTTCTTTGTCCCATCTCGACTTTGTTAGAATTCTAATGCTGATATAATGGTATCGAAGTAATCCCTTATTACATAATTATTAAGTACCTTTGAATACCATCTCGGTTTTGTGGAATAATTTCCAACACCGGTTTAATGGTATTCTAATGTACACAAGTGATGAATAGTTAAGTATTAGAAACAAATAAATAAATAAAGAACAAAAAAATAATAAATTTAAGGGACCTTTATTTATTTACTCCTTTTCGGGTTCCTTTTATTAACAAACCAAACTTCTTCCTTAAGGAAGGTTGGTATTAAAGAATAAATAAATGGTGGAATATAAACAACAATAAAAAAAAGTTAGTAAGTTAGCTTCATCACTTTTGTATATTAAAAGGTGTTTTCAACAAATAAATTTATTGATAATACTTTACTATTTTACAATTTACACCTCTTTCAAGATTCAATTGTAGTATAGTATAGGGTTATGTCGAACCACAAGGAATTGCCTAATAGAATGAATCATATGAATATGTCAAAGCACAAATAATGAGTAAACATATTTTGATGGTTTTTTGTTGATTTGAACATAAACAATTTAACAAGAAAAATAAACTACATATTAACACATTCTTGAGAAGACAAGATCATTTTGAATAAGGAAAATATTTCTCGACTTATTATGAATTTGAACTACGTAGACAAGTTCTTATATTTTACTTTGATTAAACTCCAAACACCGAAGGTCTAAAATCCTCCTTTTAGTGTATGTCCTAAAATGGTAGAATGATAATCACTTATATTTATTACTAAAAAAT
>NW_017716131.1:0-27138 GCF_001865875.1 Lupinus angustifolius
TCTTAGTTTATTTGTTAAGTGTTTGAGACAAGTAATTTTATGACTTGAAATCAATTTTTAGGTGATCATTCTAAAAAGAGCATTAAGAATTTCCCAAACAAGTAAAATTAATCAAAGCACCAACTTGAATGATTAAAATTCAAATCTTTTAGAATATAAGAAGATGTAGAAATACATAACCGTATTAAAAAGAAATTGTTAGGAGCATGAGCCATCCATCCAAGGATTGGATGCTTTGAGTTCCAAATGAGATTACAAAATTGATTTTTGCATCTCATTTGCCTTCTCCTTTTTTCCTATTGAATTATAAACTAAAATTACAAAACTTACTTAAATAAATTTCCTAAGAGCTAAGAATAAGAAGAGAGAACTTCAGAGAAGAATTTATAGGCAAAATGTGAGTGAAAAATGTGAGAGATCTATTTTTGTTCGAATGGAATGTGCCCTATTTATAGAAATTCTTCTGGGACCGCTGAGCTGCTTGTCAGTCCCGCTAAGCAGCTGACCAAACCCTTCAGCATGGGTTTGGTCACTTGATCAAGCAATTTTTTCACCTCCTTATGCTTGACTCATTAAAGCTAGTTGTGAGCTATGAAACCAGCTAGGGTGGGCTACTCTGGAAAGCCTATGGTGGACTACTTGAGGTGAGGTCAATGGTGACTTCATGGTTTTGCTTGATGGCTATGTCAAGTCTGGGTGCACACCCGCTTAGCACACTGGTTGCACCGCTAAGCTGCTTGTTCAACATCTTTGACCATGCTGACTAGGACGTGGCCTGATGCTTGCTGATCTGGGCAGGAGTCTGGTTCTCCATTGATCTGCTTGGTTGCACCACTAAGCTGCTTGTTGAGCAGCTCGGGCATGTGCCAAGCTCGTATCTGACTGTGTCAAGTTTGAGTTCTGAACGTGTCAGGACTAGTCTAGTGCTAGGCTAAGCGGCCAAGCAGGTCCGCTCAGTTGCTTGCTTGAGCAGCTTGGTCCAGGTCAGGCTGGTGTCCAGGTCAGCTTAGCTTGGCTTGGTCCACGCTCAGCTGCCTGCTTGAGCACCTTGATTTTGACTTCGTTTTCTTTTTGACCATGAGTCTTTTTTCTCTTCTTTTCTTCTTTCTAAATCCTACAAAATATGTTAAAAGAAATACAAACACAAATATACAAGATTGTGAAATTTTCTTCAAAAAGTATTATTTTAAGTTGGTTTTTCTCAATTATGCTTAAGATAAGTGCCATAAAAGTGTATGAAATTTAGGAATGTTTGGCACTTATCAGTCCCCTGGAGTAAGGACAAAGAACTTATCTTTGTCGCACATCATGTGCCTTGAGTAGCCGTTATCCAAGTACCATAGATTGTAGACGACTCTCAAATTATTCTGCAAAACAGGTTAGTATTAGGTACCTAATTTTCTTTGGGTCCTACATGGTTAGCACCTTCCTCAACCCGTCTATAGTGACCTAAGGGCACACCATATTTTCTAATCATGCAAGTATTTGGTGTATGCCCATGGTTCTTACAATAAGTACATATGGGATGATGCTTATGTATCCTAGTTTTATTGTTACTACAATTAAATGCATGGATACTTTGTTTTTTAAAGTTTATTTTCGTTGAGACATTTTGTTTCATAGAAACTTGGCTGTTAGAATAGCCATGACCTCTTCAGTCTGTAGAATGTCTCTGATCTTTAAGCATTTTGTCCATATGTTTTCTAATCTTGTTTAATTAATTAAGTTCAAGACTTAATGTTGAAACTTTCTTTTCAAGAGTAATGCAGTTTTGACATGAAGAAGATGATGGTTTATTTCTGAATACTTCTAACTCAGTTTTTTGTTTCAAAAACAATTTAGTGAGTTTGGCATATTCATCATGTCAGTCATTACATGCAAGTTGTAATTCAGAACAAGAAAATAGTTTAGTTTCAAGTACCTCTTCATCATCAGAATGATGAGATACTATTAGTGAGAGACGAGCTTGTTCTTCATTTTCTAGTTCAGAGGTAGAACTCATATCATTGTCTTTCCATCTCTTCCTTTTCTGATACATCTCTTGATGAATCATATCTATCTACCTTTTCTTTGAGAGAGATATTTTTCTTCTTCTTTTCTTGCTCTTCATGGTGGTCAAGCTAGCTAAGTTCCGATTCGTGTTCCTGCGAATTACCAAATAAAGCAGCCAATAACATTTTTGATAAACTTTTCTTTTTAGAAATGGTTGTTACTTTTGATTTCCATGTTGTGGTGAGTGATATCAGAACTATTAAGTTCAACTCATTATTTGATAGTATTTTTCCAAGTGCAATAAGATGATTTGTAAGGTGAGTAAATCTCTTTTGGTGATCTAGTATTTTCTCTATAGGCTTCATATGAAACATTTTGTATTCCTGGGAGAGAGTATTGAGTCTCGACCTTTTTACTTCCTGAGTTCTTTCGTGTGTAGTCTCTCGAGTATTCAACATTTTTTAGCCAATTAGCAGTTTGATACTCTAAAGAATTCCTCAATGCCAAGTGCTAAAGTCAGGATGTTCTTTGTTTTGAGATTGTATTGCACCTTCTTTTTGTCTTCATCATTCCATGAGGATTTTAGCTTTACTTCCCTTATGCAATTAACAACGGTGAACGGTTCATAAGGTCCTTCCTCAATTGCATTCCAAATATCCATATCTTCAGATTCTATAAAGATTCTCATCCTGATTTTCCAGAAATCATAGTATTCTCCAACAAAACTTAGAGGGAGATTGATGTTGGAACATTCTCCCAGAAATGATCTTGAGGCCATCTTAGTTACAGGATCAGATTTGAGAATAATTTACTCAAAATAAGCTCTGGTGCCAATTGTAAGACTGAGATGACAACTAAGAGGGTAGTGAATTAGTTGTCTTAAATCTATGATAGAGTTAGTAGCAGTAGAAAAGTTATGCAGAAAAATATCAAGTAAATTTAAGGAGATAAGGGAGAAGAGAGTACTCTGACAGTTTTATATTGGTTCACCTTCTTGTCTACTGAAGGTTACATCCTGTACTTTTGCAGCACAGGAGATTTTTTCACTAGATATTAAGAGTAGTAATTACAAATTCTCATCCTGAGACTTCCTTGCACCTTACTCACTCTCTAATACCTATGTCACTCTTTGGAAAACAACTTTTCCAAGTGACTTTATGCCCCTTATTATCACACCCTTGTGATAAAAATGATTTCAGCAAATTAGTGAAGAAAACTTTAACAATGGCATGGATTGCATTTACAAGATTTAAACGTTATGATCTATTGCAATCTGGTAACTCTTTATACACTTAGTTATAATGCTCATAAGGTTTGAGAAATCTTTGAAACCACACTTAAAGCCACTTCATAAAATTTAATATGAAAATTAAGAACAAGTTGCAGAAAGTACAGAAAAAGTGTTTCCGAAAAATTCAAATTATGTATGTGAGTTGTGTCTTTGAATTATGAGTTTCAATGCCTTTAAATAGTCTTTCCGACCAGCCATAACATCTCCATGGAAAGGTAGGAGTCGATTGGAATGAAACCATTACGTTTGTGGTGAAAGTTGTTCAGTTTCAATTTGTAAATCTGGTGTAACAGCTATTAGTAATTGATAACTGCATCAACGTAATCAATTAGCCAAATATTCTGTCCAATTAAGTAATCGATTACCACACTGTGTAATTGGTTACTCTCATATACCATAACTGTGTAATCGGTTACTCAAAGGGAGTAATTGATTACCATGTTCAGTTTTTGTTGGGTAACTCGTTTCTCACTCATTTAACCTGTTACTTAGTTCTGGTAATATGTTACTTAGTCATAGTAACCTATTACTTAGATCTAGTAAACTGTTACACAATATTTTGAAAATTGTTTTCATTCATACTTGTAGTTTTCAATTTTCTTTTCAAATATTTTTTAGCATTACTACTAATTGTATATTATAGAGTATATGGATAAAAGTACCTATAGACTTAGACTCTAAATTCCTTGAAGCTTTATCTTCATTGTCTTCATAAGTATTCTTCCTTTTCTTCTTTATGCGATGTTGGTGTCTTCATCAAAACTGTATCAAGGTCAGGAGCAAGATCTTCTTAACATAAAATATGATTCTTTAGGCATAGATTGATATCTCGCACACATGCACATACTAAACATTATATCAATGCGGCTCACACTTAAAATATAGTAATGAGCCTATTATGCCACGATATTTAGTTATTTCTTCCGCTTTTAATTTTTCATCTTTGTCTAAGTAACATGAGGATGCCATTAGTGTAGAGGCTTCTTTGCACTTTTCTATCTCAAACTTGTGAAGTAGCTCTTTGCAGTATTTCGACTAGTGGACAAATATGTTGCTATTCATTTTCTTAATTTGGAATCCAAGGAAGAACGTAAGCTCCCCCATGATTAACATTTCAAATTCACCATGCATCAAGTCATAAAACTCCTTGCAAAGGAGGTCGTTAATAGCTCCAAAAATAATATCGTCAACGTATATTTGTACTAACAACACATGATTATCTGATTTTTGGATAAACAACATTGTGTCAACTTTGCCCCAAATGTACCAATTTTCTAGAAGAAAAGTACTCAGTCTATCATACCAAGCTCGAGGAGCTTGTTTTAGGCCATAAAGTACCTTCTTGTGTTTATAGACATAGTTCGGGAATTTATAGTTTTCAAAATCGGGCGGTTGTTTGACATAAACCTCCTCTTGAATGAATCCATTCAAGAAGGTGCTCTTGACATCCATTTGGAACAATTTAAAATTCACGATCGATGCAAACGCCAATAGCATCCTAATGGCCTCTAACCTCGCAACAGGGACGTAGGTCTCATCGTAATCGATACTTTCTTTTTGGTTGTATCCCTTGACCACTAGGCGTGTTTTGTTTCATATTATTAAGCCAATTATTGGATGATCTTTTGGTTTGGGGACCAAGTCCCACACATTATTACGTTCAAACTGCTGTAGCTCTTCTTGCATAGCTATACCCCAATACTCATTTATGATCTTAGGCTCTATTTGGGATACAAAAGCTACGAAATTACGAAATTTGTGAAAAGAAGTACGGGTTACGACCCCCGTAGAAATATCATCTATCACTTTATCAAGTGGATGGTCTTTCTTATTTTTTCCACACCCTCGGCAAGTCTTGATGATCCTCGCTAACTTATTGATCATCCTGAGCCTCTTTGTCTTTTTTCCAAGTCCATAGTATATGCTTCTTCCAAAGCACCTATGGCATCATCAGACAAAACCTTTCTCTTCTCTTTTGGGGAAGATTCGTCAAAATGAACATGAATCGACTCTTCTACAATCATGGATTATTTGTTAAAAACTCTAAATGTTTTACTATGCATTGAATATCCTAGAAATATATCATCATCTGCTTTTGAATTAAATTTTCCTAAAGCACGTTTTCCATTGTTTAAAATAAAACATTTACATCCAAAAGCGTGAAGATGAGATATATTAGGTTTTCGGCATTTCAAAAGCTCATAAGGGGTTTTTAAAAGTTTAGGCCTTAGGAGTACTAGGTTGTATATACAGCATCGACCAAAAAGTATTTAGGCACTTTGCTTTGATTACGCATGGTTCTAGCCAGCTCCTTTAATACACGATTTTTCCTCTCAACAACTCCATTTTGTTGAGGAGTTCGAGGAGTAAAGTATTGGTGCAAGATACCATGCTTATCACAGAACTTGTCGAACATATGACTTTCAAATTCACCACCTTGGTCACTAGGTGTTTAGACTATTTTAAGGTCAAGTTGGTTTTGGACTTGCTTGGCAAGGCTTTTGAAGAATTTGAAAGCGTCACTTTTTACAGAAAAGAACGAGGTCCATGTAAATCTAGAAAAATAATCTACAATTACCAAAGTATAGTAATTGCCTCCAAAAATCATAATTTGTGATGGTCCAAATAGGTCCATATGGAGAAGCTTCAAGGGCCTTGTCGTGGATATCACATTTTTTGTAGCAAATGAGTTTTGGACATGCTTCCACTTTTGGCAAGTGCCATCAACTAAGTTTTTGACATGCTTACACTTTTTTGTAGCAGATATCACTCTCTTTAGCTATAAAACATTTTGAGAATAGAGAGGTGACATCTTCCAAATTAACCATATAGAAGTTATTTATACGATGGCCAACAAACCTAACATTATTAGATAAATTGTTACGAATAATACAACAGACATAATCGAAGGATACTCGGCATTGGGACAACTGCTTGAGGAGTATTGCCAATTGTACCAACGTCGAGTATTTTCCCTTGATTGTTGTCGCCATAGGTGACATACCCTTTGTCTTTAACTAAGAGATGAAGGACTTTTGATCTATCACCGGTCATATGCCTTAAAAAGCCGCTATCCAAATACCAGTGTTGTCCATGTGTTAGAAGACATACCTGCAAAACAAATTACTTGTGTTGTTTAGGTACCCAAGTGATAGTGGGTCCATTTTTGTTAGTAACCATGGGATTTTGTCCCTTTTCACCCAAACATAAGTACCATTAGGCACACCATATTTCTGAATATAACATGCAGTAGAGGTATGGCCATGAGTGCCACAATAGAAACATGTAGGCATGCGAATATGTGAATTTTTATGAGTATGGACTATAGGTCTCCTATATGGCCTTTTCTTATTAGTTGAGGGTTTATATCCTATTCTTATATGGTTAACAGCATTTCTTGATTCAGCAAGTAATGTGTCTAGGTTAAATATACTGTATGTGAGCTTTGCGAGTTTTTCTTTTAAATTGGAATTCTCAGTTTGCAAACTCTCGCAAGTATCGTATATAACAGTTTGACTTAAGTTATTTTTAGAGAAATCACATGAGTTACAAGAGTAGATTAAATCAAGAGTTTCATTTTCAATTTTAGTTCATCTAACTCTTTTTGCATTTTAATAATTTGTTGTTGATACAAGAGGATTAATCCTATCCTAGCAACCTTTTTCAATTCCTCATGTAATTCAACATAAGCATTATATAATTCATCATAGGGAGGGGAATCATCGGAAGAAGATGAAGTGTTAGAGTATACCTCATTCATATCATCATGACCACTATAGTTGCAATCTTCTTTCATTTTTACCATTAAGCATAGTTTCATAGGATTCTCCTCATCGGATGTGCTTGATGTTGATTCCTCCTGGGGAAAATCCCACACTATAAAAGCCTTCTTTGATTTTTAGTCTTGAGGAATGATCTTCTCATATTCAACCTTCTTGAGGTAGGCCAGACATTGGAACCTTATATGTCCAGCTTTCCCACACTCGTGGCAAGTGAAGCGCTCATTTGAGTTATTGCCTTTCTTGGTTGATTCTCGCACTTCCTTCTTTTAGAACATCTTGAATCCTCCTTTTTTCTTTAAAAAATTTCCGAATTTTCTACCAGGAGGTTCAAGCTTTCATCATCCGGGTCGGAGTCAAAATCATCATCCTTTTTATCTTCTTGATCTTGTGAAGTGGTAGCCTTAAGATAAATCTCTTTCTTCTTTCTATATGAATCTTCGTGCATCATCAAGAGCCCTAACACCATCTCGTGCTCTTGGAGTTTTCCAAATAATGTCGCTAAATGCATGGAATCCAAATCTTTCGACTCCATGATTGCAGTTACGTTTTGTTGTCATTTCCTGTCAAGACAATGCAAAACTTTATTCGTTAGTTCTCCTTTAGCAAAGGTTTTATCAAGGGCAACTAAATGGTTAACTATGTGAGTAAATTGCTTTTGCATTTCACTAATAGATTCATTTGGTAACATGTGAAAAACTCATACTCGTGTGTTAGTGCATTTACCCTGACGCGCTTAACCTCGCTAGTGCCTTCATGGGTCAATTGTAAAGTGTCTCACATTTCTTTCACATTTGGCACTATGAAACCCTGAATAACTCATCATATGATAGGACCGCTGTGATAATGTTTTTAACTCGAGGGTAATGTTGAACCTTTCTACGTTCATCATCGATCCAAAGAGTTTTCGGTTTTTCTTTAGAATCATCGTCCATCAAGTGGAATGGAACGAAAGGACCATTGACCACAGATTACCAAATATTTGAGTCCATTTCCTTGATAAGGATCTTCATGTGTACTTTCCAATAGGCATACCCCTCACCACTAAATATCGGAGGGTGGTTGATGGATGCGCCATCATCGCCAAAAGGGTTTGTGGAACCCATAGTATTTTCTTCAAGATAGTACGAATACGCAGTCAAGCTAGCACTTTCATACTAGTTCTGATACCACTTGTTGGGTACCAACAGGTTAGAATACATCTAGAAGGGGGAATGAATAGGTGTTGGGGATCATTTACTCCACTTTTATGATATATTGCACAAAACAGAAACTTAATGCACTTAACCGATTAAGCTTGGTTTTAATCGATTAACCAATTCTCGGACTTAATCGATTATACTTGTGGATAATCAATTACCCTGATTCTTACAAATATTGACTTTATGGTTTCTGACACAACAAGTCACTGATTACCAATATTTATACAATTAGTTGATTATAGAGGTTCAAAATGATACTAAATCAGACTATAGCAGGTATCACAGAATCAATCAATTAACAAGAATATAAAGACTAAAAGTAAAGGACATAAGGGTTAGAAAATTTTGCACAAGAAATTTTTATCCTAGTTCGTTTGTTGTCCACTGCATACTATATCCAAGCATCCCCTTCTGATCTCGGGAGAATTTTCTTCACTATTGCAATTTTAAGTTTTACATACACACTTCTAATTACAAAATCATAAAACTAAGACGCTTCTTTCTTTGCACCGATGAGCTTAAGAACCTTGATTTGACCTATCTAACTATCCTACTAAGATCTCCTATCTTTTCGCGATTCGGCCCCAACCTCGATATCGCTTGAAAAAAGACCTCCTTCAAGTCTCTATGCAGATTATCAAGAACTCTCTTGAAGTGAAACAATTCACCAAGAGATTAACTTCCTTATCCACTACTGATTTTGTTGAGTTTTCTTGAGTACTTGATACTCTAATTGTATTATGTAGTGAAATAGATAGGGAATCATTTCCCTGAAAATTCTACTAGTAAACTTTATGGATTTGACAAGAAACTCTTATTGGCTCTCTTGGTTCCTTGTTGCATTCACAAACATCCCCTCTTTATAAATTTTATTATAACTCTCTTTGTTGAAATCTGTGTTTAGTCGATCAGAGCAACCTAAAGGAGATCCCTTAGGATGAGGTTGGTGCTGAACTTATTTCTAACTCCACTGCAATTTTCATAGAAAAAGATAAGGTTGATGTTCATTTGAAGGGTGGTGCTAAGGAGGTTATTATTTCAAACCCCACTAAAGTCTATTTAATTTAAGTAATCGTCATATGCTCTTGGGAATATTTTTTGAAAATATCAACTTGGTTTAAAATTAATTTCAAAAGGATGAACATAAGTTTTCTTAAAGCTGAGTAACAAGTTACTACGACAGAATAATCGATTACCCAAACAGAGTAAATGTTTCCAAGTAAAAATAACATAGAGTAACCAATTACTCAATTAGACAGACGTTTTGATAATCGATTACACTACTCGAGTAATCGATTACTCATAGTTGTTACAACATTTTTTTTTATATTCAAACGAAAACAACTATTTCCAAAATGAATAGATACCACTTCAATCAATGTCTACCTCTTAAAACGGGTATGTTGGATGGGTATAAGCCTATTTAAAGGGGCTTGGCTTTCATATTGTAACAGAACAATCACACAACATTTACTACAAATTTCTATACACTTTTGCAACAACATGATTAAAATTTCTAATTATTCTAACGTTGCTGAAGTGCTTTCGAAACAAAGTTTCTGAACTTGTATTTTCACATAGAAAAACTTGAGCATTTTTGTATTACATAGAGTGATTGACATATAAGGATAGAGAGTTTAAACATTAAAAATTCATAGAAATCCTTGTTGGATACCAGTAAGGTAAATCACACCTAGAGGGGGTGAATAGGTGTAGCCGATCACTAGTCCCGCTTTTCCGATAAAGGCACAAAACAGAAAGTTGATATAGTAAATTTATTATGATTAGTGTTAATCGATTATGCATAGTTTGATTAATCGATTATATACAGCTTTAATCGATTATGTTGTATCTTGATATCTTAGAAAAATGGATTTCTTACAATGCAAACAATGATAATTAACAATCATTATTGCCCTAAATTGATTCTTGATTTGTACACAGATTATTAACACTTAGCACAAATCATAGAGTTCAATCAAAACAGAAATTAATAAGGACTGAAATGTAAAAGAGATAGGGAAAGAGAAAGTGCTCATGGATTTTTATCCTGGTTCGTTTTCGGGTCCACTTGCAAACTACATCTCGGCCTCCACATCTGATTGTGGGAGATTTTTCTTCACTATTGGAAACCAATTGATTGTTACAATCACACTTCCAATACACCTAGAAAGAACTTCCTTATTGAACCCGATGAGCCTACACGCTAGGTTTGACCTCTCTACTCGCCTACTAGGATACCACACCAATTGCGATTATGGCCACAACCGAAGTTTCGCTCGATCCAAGACTTCCTACTCCGTGAAGACACATAATTCACTTTAATGACGATATTAACACATCAAGAGAACCGATCCTTTTTTTCACAATATTCGCCAAGTTAATAATGCATACTTAATGTGCAGATAAACACTCTAATCACGGCTCTACAACCTCTATAGAATTCTCACAAGAAGCCTAAAACTAAATGTGAAGTTATGAAGTGGTTTTTCAAATGAATGAAAATGATAGCACAATAGAAAATTGTTTCTCTCTTTTCTCTCTAGAAAACAATGCAAGATTTCACTCAAGGATAAGCAAGATGCTTTGAAATTTATGTTATGAGAATCTTGGTTTTTTTCTCTCAATGAAATATTTTGAATGATTGCATATGAGTTGAAAAAATAGCTTTTATACAAAACTGATTTTAACTAATGTTAATGGATTATTTACCTAGTTAACCGATTAATGTGCTTATGCAAAATAGTTTTCCATTAAGATTTAATCGATTATCAATCTCTTTAATCATTTAATAAACCATATATCCTAGGAAATTAGCCAATGTAACTCCTTTTTATCGATTACACCAATTCTTAATCAATTAACGAATTTCAACAAGATATAATCGATTATTAATCATGTTAATCGATTAATATATATGAAAATGGTTTTCATTAATACATGGAAAAATTCTATATGATGAAAGAACATGCAACACATGATTTTGAAATATATGCTTCTTTTATGCACAAAACCATGTATGTCTAATGTAGATGCATGATTCTAATTATTATATATATTTAGAAGTAATGCTTCAACCTATATGAATTTTATTTTAAGCTCTTATGAGACTTCCATCTAAGGTTTACCTAACCTAGACTCAAAAACTAGGCAACCATCTTAGGACTTCTAGACTTCCATCTAAGCCTTTATGGTTGGTTGAGCATGGTTGGGGTTTCTCTAAACCAGAATGTACGCAATTAAGTAGTGTAACTCATTGGTCAATTCTCCTTGTACATACAAATGAGGTCCTCTTAAACATGATTTATACATTTCAAAAACATCGAATGTGTCCCATAACTCATTGTTACAATATCCTAATGAGTCCCATAACTCATTGTTACAATCTCCTAATGAGTCCCATAACTCATTGTTACAGTCTCCTAACATCGATCCATCGTTGGATAATCCTCCAACATCCAGAAACAATTCCTCATCCAAAGTTATCATTTTCCCATTACCATTGAAGCATATACCCCATCCTTATACTGAAAATTAATATGGAATTTCCTAATGAGTGATGGATAGATTTTACCTTTCCATTCCAAAAATTTATTTGCAACTTGGGGTTTTAATCCTTGCGAGAAATCAAATCCTTCTTGCACTACCCAAGCAACATCCACATATCGAATGTAGGTTTGTTTTCTTCCTCGAAATTTGGCAAGACGACCTTCTTGAAGCATTGGACAGTAATATGGGTCACCTTAGTCCTTTCTTACACCTTGAGTGGAAGAGGAACCTATGTCCATACGTCGTGGATGTTCAATAGTGGTCTTCACTCTTCTTGGACGTGGTTCACTCATGATTTTCAAGTATTAGAGTGATTAATCGATTGAATAATCGATTTTCTGAATTTGGGATTAGGGTTTCTAAAAAGCGGAAAAGGTTAGGGTCTCAGATTTTGGTGAAATTGAAGATTGTAGGAAGTTGGAAATGATGTGATAGAATTAGGATTATCTATTGTTGAGGTACATATCACTCAATTTGAGATGAAATTCAGAAGGAGGAAGGCAAAGAGGTTTTAGGATTCAAATATGAAAGTGGTTTTAGAATTCACATATAAGCATATATTAAAGATCAAGATTTAGATACTTCATGATACGTTTAACAATAATAAAATTTGATTCCTCTTGTAATGCTTTGTATCTTTCGTACATGCATATACAAAACATAATATCGGGATGATTAGCAATTAGATACAAAAATGAAACTATTATGCCTCGATATTTTGTTACCTCTATATCTTTACCTTTTTCATCCTTATCAGAATAGCGGGATGATGTCGTAGGTGTTGTTGCTTATTTGCATTTGTTCATCTCGTACTTTTGTTTGATGAGTGAATATCCTATCGCTCATTTAATTAACTTTACCCTTGAGTGGCAGATCAAGAAACTTTGATTGATCACTCGTTATATGCCTCGAACATCCAATATCCAAATATCAGTGTTGTCCTTGTGTCCAAAGGCATACCTACAAAACAATTTACTTGGCTTATTTGGGTACCCAAGTTATATTGGGACCCTTCTTGTTAGTAACCAAGGGATCTAGTCCCTTTTTCACCCATACATATTTCTCACTTGGCACACCATATTTTCTAACATAGCAAGTTATAGATGTATGACCTTATGTACCACAATAAAAGCAAGTAGGCTTGTTATGATTAAATCTTGTATGCATGTGAGCTACTTATTTTCTATATGGTTTTTAGCCTAGACGTTCATGATTACCTTCATTTCTAGATGCAGCAAGTAAGTTGTTTAGGTTTTCACTAATATAGGTGAGCTTAGCTAATTTATCTTTCAACTTAGAAATTTCAGCATTTAAAATATCACATTGTTCACATATAGGAGTCTCAATTAACTTAGTAGATCAAATACATGAGGCACAAGAGTAAGTAAGGTCTAGACTCTCATTTTCTAGTTTTAGTTCATTTAATTATTCTTGCATTTTAACAATTTTCTTTTCATGCAACATGATGACTGTTTTCCTATCTATATTAACCTTAGCCAATTTCTTTAACTCCTCATGTAATTCATCAAAATCACTATAAAGTTCATCATACTTAGGAGAATCATCAGAACATGACGAAGTGTTAGAATATTGTACGTCATTTGTATCTTCTTGATCACTTGAGTTGCCAATTTTTTGAGTATTTTCCAATAAGCATAACTTGGTGGTCCCCTCCTCTTAGGATGTGCTAGATGTTGTTTCATCCTCCGGAATGTCCCAAACTATATATGCTTTCTTGAATTTTAATTCACGGGGATTGCTCTTGTCATTATCCACTTTCTTGAGGTAGATCGGGCATTGATAGCGTATGCATCCCGGTTTGCCACACTCATAGCAAGTTGGGCAGTATTTGGGACCCTTGACCCCTCTAGTTCAGTCTCTCACCTATTTCTTCTAAAACCATTTGAAACCTCCTTTCTTTTTAAGAAATTTTCGAAATTTACGAACTAGGAGTGTCAAGTTTTCATCATCTAGATTAGAATCAGAATCTTCGTCATCTCTATCCTCTTGTTCTTGTGATGTTGTGGCTTAGATAGATATTCCTTTTTTCTTTCTGTTTGTTTCTTCATGCATATTTAAGCGTCCTAACTCCATTTCATGCTCTTGGAGTTTGCCTAAAAGAGCTTCTAGAGGCATTGAATTAAGATCTTTCGATTCCGTATTTGTTGTGACCTTGGGCTGCCATTTCCTATCAAGACCATGCCATACTTTATTAGTTAGTTCACTCTTAGCAAAACTCTTCTCTAAAAAAACCAAATGATTAATTATATGAGTGAATCTTTCCATCATATCACTTATCGATTCATTTTGAAACATTTGAAATAACTTATATTCTTGTTTTAATGCATTTAGTCTCATGCGCTTAATTCGCTCGTGCCTTCATGGGTTACTAGCAAGGTGTCCCACATATCTTTCGCCTTAAGGCACTATGAGACCCTAAAGTACTTGTCATATGATAAAGCAGAAGTTATGATGTTCTTAGCCTTAAGGTTGTGCTGGACTTTTCGTTTGTCTTCATCAGTCCAAGGGCCTTTAGGGATTTCTTTAGGCTCACCATCCACCAAGTGCAGTGGAGTAAAAGGCCCATTAACAAACGATTCCCAAATATCTATGTCGATTGCCTCAATATAGATTCTCATACGCGCTTTCCGGTAGGCATACCCCTCGCCACTAAATATCGGAGGATGATTGATGGATGTGCCATCACCGCCGAAAGGGTTAGTGGAACCAATAGTGAGTATCCCTAGGATCAACGAATAAAAAGGTCATGCTAGCACTTTCATATTAGCTCTGATACCACTTGTTGGGTACTAGTAAGGTAAATCACACCTAGAGGGGGTGAATAGGTGTAGCGGATCACTAGTCCCACTTTTTCGATTAATGCGCAAAACAATAAGATTTTTTAGTTAATCAATTATGATAAGTGTTAATCGATTATGCACAGTTTGATAAATCGATTATATACAACTTTAATCGATTATGTTGTATCTTGATATCATTGAAAAATAGATTTCTTTCAATGCAAAAATTGATTATTGATTATACACAGACTATTAACACATAGCATAAATACTGAGTCGAGTTTCAAATACAGAATTCAATCAAAACAGAAATCAATAAGGACTGAAATGTAAAAGAGATAGGGAAAGAGAAAGTGCTCATGGTTTTTTATCCTGGTTCTTTTGTGGGTCCACTTGTAAACTACATCCAGGCCTCCACTTCTGATCCTATGAGATTTTCTTCATTATTGGAAACCAATTGTTTGATTACAATCACACTTCCAATACATCTAGCAAGAACTTCCTTATTGAAACCGATGAGCCTATACACTAGGTTTGACCTCTCTACTCCCCTACAAGTATACCACATTGTTTGCAATTCTGGCCCCAACCGCTCAATCCAAGACTTCCTACTCTGTGACGACACACAATTCACTTTAATGATGATATTCACACATCAATAGAACCAATCCTTGTTTCTCACAATATTCACCGAGTTAATAATGCACACTTAATGTGCAGATAAACACTTTAATCTCGGCTCTACAAATCTCTATAGAATTCTCACAAGAAGCCTAAAACTAAATTTGAAGTTATGAAGTGGTTTTTCAAATGAATGAAAATGATAGCACAATAGAAAATTGTTTCTCTCTTTTCTCTCTAGAAAACAATGCAAGATTTCACTCAAGGATAAGCAAGATGCTTTGAAATTTATGTTATGAGAATCTTGGTTTTTTTCTCTCAATGAAATATTTTGAATGATTGCATATGAGTTGAAAAAATAGCTTTTATACAAAACTGATTTTAACTAATGTTAATGGATTATTTACCTAGTTAACCGATTAATGTGCTTATGCAAAATAGTTTTCCATTAAGATTTAATCGATTATCAATCTCTTTAATCATTTAATAAACCATATATCCTAGGAAATTAGCCACTTTAACTCTTTTTTATCGATTACACCAATTCTTAATGCACAACAAATGATTTTGAAAGAGATGCTTCTTTTATGCACAAAACCATGTATGTCTAATGCAGATGCATGATTCTAATTATCATATATATTTAAATATAATGCCTCAACCTATATGAATTTTATTTTAAACTCTTGTGAGACTTCCATCTAAGGTTTACCTAACCTAGACTCAATAACTAGGCAACCATCTTAGGACTTCTAGAATAATAAAATAATAAAATAACCTAGACCTTTTGGTCTTTGGCATCTTGTTTGTTGTGATGTCCATGTTTTCAAGCGTGCATTTAACTCCTTCTCTTCATCAAAACTATCTAGGTCAATCATAACGACAATCTTTGACTATTTGCCACATCAATCCTTAGTTGTAGACAAAAGTTCTTCATTTATAATTTTCTGTACATTCACCGTAGGTTGTGGTGAAAAGATTGAGTAAAAATTTAGAAGTGGTGTACTTCTAAAATGGTGAGTTTGATGAGTTTAATGTGAGTCAATTCTTAGAGTAGGATTTGTAAAGATTGACATTCATCATATACTAAAATCCCTTGTGGTTTGCAGGAGGACTAGACGTAACCTTCAGTAGATAGAGGTAAACCATGATATATCGGTGTTCTCTCTATCCAAACTCTTTGTTTTTGCACAGTTTACCTTCTATTGCATCTCATAATCTTATACTTTTGTAAACTTGTAAAAATCTGCCTTAATTGTAGAAAACCCATATACCTAGTTCACCCCCTCTTAGTTTGTCATCTAGACTTACAATTGCCACTAGAGCAAACGTTGAGTAATTAATTCCCTGGATCCTAACTATCTAAGCTGGCCCCAAAGTCCTTTCTAGGAGAAGGTTCCAACATAAATCGTCCTCCAAGCTACGTTGGAGAATGTTACAATTTATGAAATATCCATATGTGAATCTTTATTGAATCTCATGATTTAGATATTTGGAACATAATAAAAGAGGGCCCATATGTTCTAATCGTTGTTATTATGGCATTAAGGAACCCAAGCCAATAGGTATCTACAAAGACGCATACAAAAAGAAAGTTCAATAGGACCTCAAAGCCAAAAACATTCTTACCTTGGCTTTTTGCATATATGAGTTCTTTAGAGTATCAAATTGCAAATCCGCTAAGGAAATGTGTGATACTCTTGAGACAGCTCATTAAGGGACTGAAGAAGTCAAGAGATTAAGACTTACTACTCTTTCACAAGAGACTAAAATGTTCAGGATGAAACCTGGAGAGAAAACTCTTTATCTCCAAAAGATATTTAATCATATTATGAATCACCTTATTCCTCTTAGAAAAGTCATATCCAATAGTAACCTTAACCTTAAAGTCTTTCGGTCTTTTTACTAGAACATGGCAACCAAAAGGTAACATCAATATCTGAAAATAAGAGTCTTTGAAAAATGTCCTTGGCTGCTTTATTCGGTAAATTTTAGGAATGCCATTTCGAACTAAGCCAACTTGAACGATATAAAGAACAAGAAAAGAAGCGCAAAAACATATCCTTAAAAGCGATTGCAGATTCATATGACACATCTAGAGACGAAACATATGAGGATGGAATAGAAGACATGAACCTGCTGGTCAAGAATTTCAGCAAGTTTCTCAAAAGAAACAAAGGTGCCAAGGCTGACCCAAGCAAGAGATTTATAAGAAGCAATGAAGCCTCAACATCAAGATAGAACTTCACCTGCTTTGAGTATGGAAAGCCTAGTCACATAAAAGTTGATTTCCCCACTCTAAATAAGAATCCCTTCAATGGAAAATTAGAGAATAATACAACAAGAAGAATATACATAGAATGGGAAGATAATGAGACTAGTTCTAATTCAGAATAGGCATATCATTGATGGCATATCATTAGTTTGACGATGATGAGGTAAGTGATTTTGAAATTGTAGATAGAACTTCTTATGATCAACTTCAAAAGGCTTTTAGTGAACTTCAAAAAGAATACATGAAACTTCCAAAACTATTTTCAAAACAAAAAAAAAATGATGTTATAGTTTTTGAAAATCATAACAACATTTAAGAAAGGATACATCCCTTTAAAATTCAAGTCTTCAAAATGTCCTAAGGATTCATGAACCAAGTCGAACTAGAGCTCAGCTTGATAAGGATTTTCTCAGCTTCAATCTCGACTCGAGTTCGGTAAGAGTTATTTATTAGCTCGAGTTCGACTCGGTTAAAGTTCACGAATTGTTCGACTCAACTCGATTTCGTTCATTTGGACAATTCAAATAATTATTTCATTTTAAAAAATATTGCACCGTGTTATATATAAATATAACCTTGTTTATATATATAATAACAATAAACAATGAGTCGAACTCTATCCAGCTCAAGTTCGACTCATTTGATTCATAAACCAAGTTTTTCGAGCTAAATACTGAGTCGAGTTTCAAATGAATATCGAATTAGTTTGATTCATTGTCAGTCCTAGTGAAAACTAGCAAGGGTGACATACATATTTAACAAAAGGAAAGTGCCCATATATATCCATTGTTTAAAACAAAATCAAATATACAACGACATCGACCTAAATGTTTTTATTGTAAAAATATAGGCCACTATACACCTAATTCATGTTATATTAAGAAAGTTGACATTCCAACTAACTAATATAAGTGGGTTGAGAAAGGTGCTCACCTTATAGAAACCAAATCATATTGGTAACTAATAAAAATGCTTGACATTTTTTAGGAGTTCTTGCATAATGCAAATGAAATGTGGTATCATGATAGCAGCTACTCTAAGAACATGACGGGTGACAAGAGCAAATTTTCAGTTCTAACTCGAAGGAACAAAGGTTTCATCATCTACAGGGAAAGCCACCTACTACTACCATTAAAGGAGTACTATATGTTGAAAGATTCAACCATAATCTTCTAAGCATTAGTCAACTTTGTGACAAAGGCTTAAATGTGGCTTTCTAACCTGATAAATGCATCCTTGAAGATAAGGTAAATCGTGATCCTAAACTCGTAGGAAATAGGATTAACAATATTTACATGATTTCATTAAATAATATTTCTCCCAGAGTAAAGTGTTTTATTGTTAATAATAATGATGCATGGTTATAGCATAGTAGAATTGCACATACTCATATGGATCATTTGAGTAAGTTAACTAAACATGAACTAATAGTTGGTCTACCCAAAATGAAGTTTTTTAAAGACAAATTATGTGTTGTATGTCAAAAGGGCAAATAAACTAAAGTTTCTTTTTAGCCAAAGCATGTAGTTTCATCTATAGGCCATTACAACTGTTGCATATAGTCTTATTTGGTATTTATAGGACAAAAGGTTTTGGAGGCAACTATTATGCTCTTGTAATATTAGACAAAAGGTTTTGGTAAAAAAATTGAAGCTTTCCATGCTTTTCGCAAATATGCCAAATGAGTCATCAACGAAAATTCTCTAAAAATCGCTACTATTAGAAGTGATCATGGGGGAGAATTCCAAAATGTTTCATATGAGGAATTATGTGATGTATACGGCGCCACACACAATTTTTCAACACATAGAACACGACAATAAATTGGTGTTATAGAAAGGAGGAATAGGTCATTAGATGAATTGACATGAACTATGATGAACGAAACTGACTTTCCCAAATACTTTTGGGTTGACGCATTTAGTATTGCTTGTAATGTCTCTAATAGAGTCTTGATAAGATCTATTCTCAAGAAAATCCCATATGAAATTTACAAAGGTAGAAAACTGAATATAGTTCATTTCCATGTCTTTCGGTGTAAATGCTTTGTTCTTAATAATGGAAAAAGATAATCTTCGTAAATTTGATGCAAAATCTGATGAATGCATCTTTCTTGGTTACTCTCTGACTATTAAAACATGGAATTTTTAATAAGAGAACTTTAACCATAAAAGAATCTATTCATGTATCATTTGATGGAACTAACCCCTACATGAAGGTAAAAAAAATTGATGATGATGATTTACCAAGCACATAACAAAATGAAGTTCTAACTATTAGAGAACTCAATGGCATGGAGATAATGAAATCTAATTATGATCTACCTCAATAAGTAGAGTAAATACATTCTGATTTACCAAAGGAATGGATAATCCGTAGTGATCAATTTATTGATAACATCCTCGACAACATACACAAGGGATTATCTACTCGACTTAATTTATATGATGTGTGTCTTAATATGTCATTTTGCTCTCAAATATAAGATTCTATTGAGGATGAGCATTGGAGTCTGACTATGCAAAAAGAGCTCAATCAATTTGCGGGAAACTAGATTTGAGAAGATGTTCCTAGACCTAGGAATAGGCAAGACATAGGAACTCGATGGGTATTTAGAAATAAATTATACGAAAATGGTATTCTTATTAGAGATAAGGGTAGGCTAGTATCCCAAGGCTATAACAAAGGGGAGGTAATTGATTTCGATGAAACATTTGCTCATGTGCCTAGACTTGAGACCATAAGGCTAATTTTATCTTATGTGTGTTAGTTAAATGTTTAAATTTATCAAATGGATGTTAACAATGTGTTTCTAAATGGTTATATACAAGAAGAGGTCTATGTTGAACAACCTCCTAATTTTGAGGATTATTAATATCCCTCCTATGTATATCAACTAAAGCAAGCACTTTATGGCTTAAAGCAAGCTCATATGGTTTGGTATGATACACTTACTAAATTTTTATATGAAAAAGGGTTTGACAAGGATAAGGTCGATGCTACACTCTTTATTAAGAAAATTGATCATCACACACTTCTTGATATAAACTATATTGGTAATATTATCTTCGGTTCTACTAACTATGATTTGTGTAGTAAATTTTCTAAGATGATGCAAGGTGAATTTGAAATGTCTATAATAGGGAAGTTGAACTATTTTATTGGACTATAGATAAAACAAAAAAGGGATGACATCTTTTCACACCAGTCCAAGTACTAAAACGATCAACTCAAAATAATTTAGATGAATGAATGTAAAGCAATTGTCACTCCCATGGGTTCAAATACCTACGTCTATATTGATGACTTTGAAAATTAATTTATATAACTATGTATTGAGGTATGAGCGGATCCCTTCTTTATCTTATATCAAGTAGACCTGATATAATATTTAGTGTATGATTGTAAGCTAGATATCAGTCTCAACCTAAAGAGTCACATCTAATTACGTTAAAATGAATTATGAAATATCTAAAAGGAACAACTGATGTAGGACTATGGTATCATAAGGGAATTATATATGATTTGGTCGGGTACTCAAATTCATATTGTGCTGGATACAAAACTAAAAGGAAGAGTACTAATGGTATACGTCATATTATAGGAAATCCCTTACTTTCTTGGTCATGTAAGAAACAAATTGTGCTCATTTGAGTACTACGGATGCAGACTACATAGTAGTAGGTAGTTGTTATGCACAAGTGTTGTGGCTCAAACAAAAATTATGTGATTATGGTCTAGACTTAGGTTGCATTCTCTTGAAGTGTGATAACACTAGTGCTATCAACCTTACTAAGAATCCAGTAATACACTCTAGGACCAAACACATAGATATAAGGCATAATTTCCTTAGGGGCCATGTTGAAAAGAAAGATTTACTGTTAGAGTTTGTTGAGACACGTGATCAATTAGTAGACATATTCACTAAGCCCTTGGAAAAAGAACTTTTTTTACAAAATTAGGAGAAAATTAGGCATATTAGATGAAGCAAACCTAAATTAAATAATCATTTGTGTTTATATCTTTACATGCTTTCTTCATGGTATTATATGTATCCCAACTTGATCATATAATTGTTTATTTTACGAATTTTTAAGGTTTTATGGGTGTGTAACTGATTATCCTGGCTGGGTACCCGATTAACAAGTCTAGGTTACCTGACAAATGAAAATCTGAGTGAAGTAATTAATTACTCTCCTTGGGTAACTGATTAATTGATGAAACAAAACCTAACTGCTTAATCTGGTAAAGTAACTGATTACTCTCATCATATTTTATATAGGATTCCTCATATTCTTTGCCATAATATCATCCTCTTCATCCTCTATCGCACGACTCTCTCACCCCAAAAGCCAAAAATCTTCGCTTCTTGACGATTTGAGTGAAATTTGTGGCTAAAAATACTACGTTTTCATCATTAAACACTTTCAACCACAAATCTCAAATTTCGTGTCTCATATAAAAAATCTCCAATTTAAAATCCTTGAGAAACCCTAGAAATTAACTACTTCAAATCCATCACTTCTTCTTCCAAAACCAAAAATGTTCATTCTAGGCCTTCTCAAAGAAGTCAACTGGGTGCAGATGAGACCAATCCCCTGGATTTGTCAAGGCTATTATCATGCGATGAGCAATGTGAAGTCTTTCAGGTATACTTCTTAGTATGGCAACTGATCGCTCAAAGTATGATATACTTAATTTTTTTAATTTGCTCAACTTTAGTTTCCTAAACTCCATAGGGGATATAATCTTCAAGATTTTTGTCTCGAAAAGAGTGCCTAATACCTCGAACTGGTGAGTGTATGTTACTGTAATCTGAAAGCTAAAAGATAAACTATTTTCTTCTATTAAAGGAAAAGAGGTATTCAAGGACTTAAACACTTTTAGTTATGTTTGCATGAAACAACCATACATTGGAGTCAAACTCAACTTTGGACTTCATTGTCCATAGGAGTATTTTGATAGAAAGAGGTTTTCCAAGGCCTCAAGCATTCATTGTTCCTAGCTTCATTTATAACCTTGGTGCTCCTCGTCCTCATCTTTAATATCGGTTGCAATCCCAGTATCATTTCCCCCATCTGTTTTGCGTAAGCTTCCTTTGTGAAGTATATCTCTATGTTCCATTTCGACGAGGTTATTAATCAATTTATTTTCTTCAGAGACACCCTTCACTATTAATTCCTTCCCATAAGCCCATACAAGGTTGGTTTCTGCTAAGATGCTTTGATTGTTTGAAGTTGCTTAGTCAGGGTTGTCTATTTGGTGATCCTTGATTGTGTTTTTTTTGTTCACTTCCTCTCCTTCATTAGAAATGGATTCTTATTTTTTCAAACCTCTTGGAATGTTTATCTTCCCGCGAAATTTTTTATTGTTGGTATTCCATGTTTTCGCTCTCTTCCTAACTGTTTTACGAGTCCGAGTTAATTTTTGTTTCATCCTTGTCAATGCTGTGATGAGGTCGTCTTCACATGTAGTCATCCTGTTTAGTTGAATGTCTTTCAAAACGTGACATTAATTCTCCTAATCCTTATCATATAAGCCGATCCAAAGTTAGAATTCATTTCCCTTTGAATTCACGTTTTCTTGTTGAACCGAAGGATTGTATTTGCTGTTTGGGCCTTAAAACGTGTAGGAGACCCATTATGGAATTGAATTTGTCATGTTGTAATTGCACTTACTCCTCAAATCGCTCCTTATTTTTGTACAATTCCTTTCAATTGGTTTCAAAATTAATCACATCTTTTAAATTAGCATTAATTGCATGGTTTTCATGAGTCATGAGGACGAGGGTAACCTACCATGCCATAATTATTGCTATAATTTTGTAATGGCTCCAGATCCTTTATTCTTTCCTTAATATTCTCATCTTCAATACCGTTAGGCTCCAAAGTTGCCTCCTTTGGCAGGTTTTCTTTTAGAATTTGTTTGGTTGAAGATTAAGAAAAGAAAGGAGAGAGACGTTAGAAAGAGAAATAAAATATAATGTTATATTGTCTGATATGAAAGAAGTAGAAAGGAAACAAATGAGAATGACGTAAATATGAAATTTTAAATTACATAAATATTCATACAATAAAAAAAAAATGTAGCTTCAGAACATAAAAGTTGAGAGACTGGTTTGTCATTTCATACCCAATTAACTATTGTCTAAAACTTTCTTTGTTATGTGGGTCTCATGCTACTTTTCTTCTCTCCTCCAATTTTCTTTGCTAAATCAAAGAAGAAAAGGTTGGTGTTTTTCTTCAACCTCTCTCTTCCCCTTCTCTCCATCATGCAACAAATTTAGCCATTATATTATAACCCTTTGAACTCTTAAAAAAAATACTCCTTTCAAGTACATCCAAAAAAGAGAAAAATATCATATGATTTAATATTTTTATCTTTAAAATATAATAAAATAATGTTTTTACTCCTACGTATAAGTATAAAAGTGTTCATTCGCCTCTCTATTAATGGAGAGGATATTTGGGAATAAATTGAATATGTAGATTAACACGTCATATTACTTAGAAATTTTTTTATCGTGCTCGTGAGCGTGTTTAGCTTTTCATGAGAAATATATATTCAAATCCTAACATATGCCAACAAGCACACAATATACAACAGTTTTTTTGTTTGTAAACTTAAACTAGTTTATATGTATACATAAATTTTCATATAGATAAGTAAGAGGAAGTATACGGTTATCGTGGATTTGATTTGAGGAAGAAGTCTTACTTGTAGATGAGTATTGTCTTTATGTGATGTTGATCTCCTCATATTCATAGAATATTGATTTCTCCCTCTTGACCCATTTCTTAATAGTACATTAGTTATGGATATAATGTACTTCTTGGTTGGGTAGAGTGAGGACCACGTCCTTAATTTATAGGGCATGATAAGGTGCTTCCATCACACACCTTCTTTCATGAAATTGACTTTCCAAATGGTGAAGTTTGTGAAAAAGATCTTTGCTCCTGACATTGACACGGTTTTGATAAGACACCAACATCGCCAAAAAAGAAGAAAATGAAGAATACTTATGAAGACAAAGAAGATTAAAAGCTTCAAGATAATTATATTAAGTCTCTATAGGTATTTTTATCCTAAAACTCTTAAATATACAAAGTAGTAATGCTGAAACTATTTTAAAGAAAGTTGAAACACTTTAAAATACTTCAAACAATTTTCAAAAATAGTGTGTAACGAATTACTCCATCTAAGTAACATGTTACATGTGTAACAAAAGAGTTATACAACTTAAATTGTTCAGAGTCATCCATTACTGTCTTTGAGTAACAGATTACCAGTTTTGAAAAGTTGAGTAACCGATTACCCACATTGCTGTAATTGATTACTCTAATTTAATTTTAAATGAACAATGGACAGAGAGTTTGGGTAATCGATTACCCATTGTCAGTAATTGATTACTGAGAGCCATTGCATCAGATTTCAGATTTCAAAATGAAATGTTTTCACTCCAAACGAAATCTCTTCACTTCAAACAACTCCTACACTTTCAGAAAGGCACCATGGGTGTTTGGAAAGTCTATATAAAGACTCTAACTCTCACAACACAAAAACACAACAATATACAACAACACACAACTCTTATACAATTTCCAAAAGCTCTTAAACTTATTCTGAAGTTATTTCTCTATACTTTTTGCAACTAGTCGTTAACTTTCAAAGTTGTTTTTCTGAAGTTGCTTAGAAGTGTTTCAAAGTTTTCCAAAGAGCATTATTACTTGGTATACATAAAGAGTTGATTGGATTGCAAGTTATACTACTTTCGTACTTGTAAAGGCAATCTGTCATTGTTGTACATTCTTCAATATTGTTGCAGAATACTTTCTTTCACGGGGTGTGAAAAGAAAGGAGATTAGAATCACTTGGAAAGGTGTTTTCCAAGAGTGAATAAGGATTAGGGATTGTGTAAGGTACATAGAAATCTCGGGATGAGATATTGTAATTACAACTCATAATTCTTAATGAAGAAATCTGTTGTGCTGCAAGAGTACTGGATGTAGCCTTCGATGGACTAGAAGGTGAACCAGTATAAAATCACTGTGTATTCTCTTCAACCTTATCTCTTTCATTTTATCTTGATTATTTTTCTACATATATTTTCCGCTGTATGTTAACTCTTGATTTTGTAGAAAAAGTGGCCATAATTTTTAAGTCAACTAATTCACCCCCTCTTAGTTGTAACTTCGTTCTTACAATTGGCACCAGAGCTATATTTGAGTAAGATATTCTCAAGTCTGGTCCTATACCAAGATGGCCTCAAGATCATTCCTAGGAGAAGGTTCCAACATCAACTGCCCTCCAAGCTTTGTTGGAGAGTGCTACGATTTCTGGAAAATTAGAATGAGGATCTTTATTGAATCTCAAGACTTAGATATATGTAATGCCATTGAAGAAGGATCATATATACCCTTTACTATTATCAACAGTATAAGGGAAATAAAGCCAAAATCTTTATGGAACGATGAAGACAAAAAGAAGGTGCAATATGATTTAAAGGCAAAGAACATCCTCACCTCCGCACTTGGTATTGATGAATTCTTTAGAGTATCAAATTGTAAGTCTGCAAAAGAAATGTGGGATACTCTAGAGACCACACACGAAGGAACAGAGGAAGTAAAAAGGTTGAGACTCAACATTCTTTCCCAGGAATACGAAATGTTTTGTATGAAGCCTGGAGAGAAAATTCTTGATTTACAAAAGAGGTTTACTCACCTTACCAATCACCATATTGTACTTGGCAAAGTTCTATCAAATAGTAACTTAAACTTGAAAGTCCTGAGATCACTCACCAGAACATGGCAACCAAAGGTAACTTCAATTTCTAAAAAGAAAAGTTTATCCAAAATGACTTTGGCTGCTTTGTTTGGCAAACTACAGGAACATGAACTAGAACTTAGCCAACTTGATCAACATGAGGAGCAAGAAAAGAAGAAGAAGAATATTTCTCTAAAAGCAAAAGTGGATAGATATGGCTCATCTGGAGATATGAGTCTCTTCGTGAAGAAATTTAGCAAGTTCCTAAAAAGGAACAAAGGCGCAAAGACTAGTCAAACAATGAAATTCACCAAGAACAATGATGTCTCCACCTCAAATCAAAACTTTACAAGTTTTGAATGTGGCAAAACTGGTCACATGAAGATGGACTGTCCAAATTTGAGAAAGAGTTCTTTCAAATGAAAGAATGACACAAAGATTGGACGAAGAGCATACATTGCTTGGGAAGACAACAATACTAGTTCTGCATCTGAAACAGAAAACGAAGAGCTAGCACATCTATCACTTATGGCATCTTATCATTTTGATAATGAGGAGGTAAATGACTCTAATCTATTTTCTTCTTCTGAACTTCAATCTGCATTTAATGACTTGCATGATGAATATGTCAAGTTAACAAAAATGTTTCTAAAACAAAAGTTTGAGTTAGATGCATTTAGAAACAAACCTTCATCATCCTCTTGTCAAAACTGCATCACTCTTGAAAATAAAGTATCAACATTAACTCTTGAACTTAATAAGCTAAACAAGAGTGGTAAAATTTAGAAAAGATTATTAATGATCAAAGACACTCAACAGACCGAAGAGGTCTTGGCTATTCAAAAAACCATGTTTTTAAGAAACC
>NW_017716132.1:0-10862 GCF_001865875.1 Lupinus angustifolius
ACCAAGTGTCCAAAAGAAAATAATCTTTCAAAAGAAAAGTATCCATGCATTTGAAAAATCTAGGATACACATTCATCAACCTATATGCACATACTGTAAATTTCATGGGCATACACCAAACACGTGCATGATTAGAAAATATGGTGTACCTTTAGGAAAATTTAGATGGGTTGAGAAAGGTACTAACCACCTAGGATCCAAAGAATATTGGATACCTAACAAAACTTAATTTATTTTGTAGGAAAATTTGAGAGCCGCCTGCAATTTATGGTACTTGAATAGCGGCTGCTCAAAACACATGACGAGCGATAAAAGTAAATTCTTTGTCCTAACTCCAAGGGACAAAGAATATGTCACATATGGTGATAACAACAAGGGAAAAATTCTTGGATTTGAAAAAATTAGAAAGTCACCCTCAACAACTATAGAAGGTGTACTATATGTTGAAGGACTCAAGCACAACCTTCTAAGCATAAGTCAATTATGTGACAAAGGATTTCATGTGGCATTCTACCCAGATAAGTGCATCATTGAAAGTAAGGATTCTAATAATTCTAAACTTATTGGTAAGAGAATAAATAATATATATATATGATTGACATGGATTCTGCTTTACCTATAACATGTTTAGTAGCTAATGATAATCATGATGCATGGCTTTGGCATAGAAGAATTGCTCACATTCACATGGAACATTTGAATAAACTTATTAAGAAAGATTTAGTTGTCGGTTTACCCAAAATGAAGTTTGTTAAAGACAAACTATGTAGTGCTTGTCAAATGGGTAAACAAACAAAAACCTCTTTCAAACCAAAGCACATGGTTTCTTCCGATAGACCATTAAAATTACTTCATATGGATTTATTTGGTCCCTCAAGGACAAAAAGTTTTGGTGGTAATTACTATGCTCTTGTTATAGTGGACGATTTTTCTAGATATACTTGGACTCTATTCTTAGTTCATAATAATGAGGCATTCAAAGCCATTAGCATTTATGCTAAAAGAAATCGGAATGAAAAATTTCTAAAAATCGCTGCTATACGAAGTGGTCATGAGGGAGAATTTCAAAACTCATCTTTTGAGGAATTCCGTGATGATCTTCGGATCAACCATAATTTTTCTGCTCCTAGAACACCTCAACAAAATGGTGTTGTAGAGAGAAATAATCGGTCCTTAGAAGAACTTGCTCGAATAATGTTAAATGAAACTAACCTCCCAAAATATTTCTGGGTTGATGCAGTTAGCACTGCATGTTATGTTTCGAATCGAGTTCTTATAAGATATATTCTTAATAAAACCCCCTATGAACTCTTCAAAGGTAGAAAACCAAACATTTCTCATCTACATGTTTTTGGTTGTAAATGTTTTGTTCTGAACAATGGTAAGGATAACTTGGGCAAGTTTGATGCAAAAGCTTATGAAAGAATTTTCCTTAGTTATTCTCTCACGAGTAAAGCTTATAGAGTCTTTAATAAAAGAACTCTAGCCATGGAAGAATATGTTCATATATCTTTTGATGAAACAAATCTTGTACTAAAAGATGTGATATCTTGTGATGAAGACGACTTGCCAAGTTCCACTAGAAAATTCTATTATTGATGTTACAACTGAACCTGAAGAATTGAGAAAAGATGATAATCTACCTTCTCAAGAAGAGCATATTCACTCATATGTACCAAAAGAATGGAGAACTCATCGAAATCATCCTATTGACAACATCATCAGTGATATAAGTAAATGTATAACTACTCGTAGAATGCTTGATGCTTGTCTAAACATGGCCTTCATCTCTAAGATAGAACCCTCCAAGATTGATGATGCAATCGAGGATAAACATTAGATTCTTGCTATGCAAGAAGAATTATACTAGTTTGAGAGGAATTAAGTTTGGGAACTTGTTCCTAGACCAAAAATAGGCATGTCATTGGAACAGATGAAAATGGTGTTATTGTTAGAAATAAAGCTAGACTAGTAGCAAAAGGATACAATCAGGAAGAAGGTATAGACTTTGATGAAACCTTCGCTCCGGTTGCTAGACTTGAAGCTATTAGGCTATTACTTGCATATGCTTGTTCTCTTAATTTTTAGTTATATCAAATGGATGCCTTTGATACTCAAAATCAACAGATCCGTTTGAACTTCATCATCTCTCTTCTAAACTGAGCAGTATGGATGTTGATGAAGATAGTTATGAGCCTGAGTCTTAGAGTGTGTCTAGATTTTTATGTTTGTATCGGTGCATAATTCTGAACATATGTTTTTATGCCTGTAATATTTGTATGCTTTGAACATCTACTACTATGCTATGCTATGTTTTTATGTTTGAACATTTTATGCTATGATATTATGCTATTATGATATGCACTACATTAATTTTTATATCTATTGTGCTATACACCATGTATGCTATATATGATATATATCTTGTGCTGGACTCTTGGCTTTTCTATTTTTTGATGAAGTCAAAAGGGGGAGAAAAGTTGGGGAGTGTATTTTCTGTCAAACTTTATTCCAGGCACTTAACTCCAAATGAAAGGGGGAGCATACATGATAGGGGGACCATACTCAAGACAAGTCAAGATATATCACAAAGTATGCTACTCTCAGAAAATTCAGAAAACTACACTGTCAAGAAGATATTGGTTTGTCATCACCAAAAAGGGGGAGATTGTGAAGAAGATTTTTGCTCTTGACCTTGGCACAGTTTTGATGAAGACACCCATATCACCAAAAAGAAGAAAAAGAAGAATACTTATGAAGACAAAGAAGATTAAAAGCTTCAAGATCATTAGATTAAGTCTCTATAGGTATTTCTATCCTAAAACTCTTAAATATACAAAGTAGTAATGCTCAAACTATTTTTAAAGAAAGTTGAAACACTTTAAAATACTTAAAACAATTTTCAAAAATAGTATGTAACGGGTTACTTCATCTAAGTAACAGGTTACTACGTGTGTAAGAAAAGAGTTATCCAACATAAAACTGTTCAGAGTAATCCATTACTGTCTTTGAGTAACATATTACCAGTTATGAAAAGTTGAGTAACCGATTACCCAGACTAATGTAATCGATTACTCTAATTTAATTTTAAATGAACAGTGGACAGAGAGTTTGGGTAATTGATTACCCACTGTTAGTAATCGATTACTGAGAGCCGTTGTATCAGATTTCAGATTTCAAAATGAAATGTTTTCACTCCAAACGAAATCTCTTCACTTCAAACAACTCCTACACTTTCAGAAAGGCACCATGGGTGTTTGGAAAGTCTATATAAAGACTCTAACTCTCACAACACAAAAACACAACAATATACAACAACACACAACTCTTAAACAATTTCCAAAAGCTCTTAAACATATTATGAAGTTATTTCTCTATACTTTTTGCAACTACTCCTTAACTTTCAAAGTTTTTTTTCTGAAGTTGCTTAGAAGTGTTTCAAAGTTTTCCAAAGAGCATTATTACTTGGTATACATAAAGATTTGATTGGATTTTAAGTTATACTATTTTCATACTTGTAAAGGCAATCTGCCATTGTTGTACATTCTTCAATTTTGTTGCAGAATACTTTCTTTCATGGAGTGTGAAAAGAAAGGGGATTAGAATCACTTGGAAATGTGTTTTCCAAGAGTAAATAATGATTAGGGAGTGTGTAAGGTACATACAAATCTTGGGGTGATATATTGTAATCACAACTCATAATATTCAGTGAAGAAATCTCTTGTGCTGCAAGAGTACTAGACGTAGCCTTCGGTGGACTAGACAGTAAACCAGTATAAAATCACTGTGTATTCCCTTCTCCTTTATCTCTTTCATTTTATCTTGATTATTTTTCTGCATATATTTTCCGCTGCATGTTAACTCTTGATTTTGCAGAAAAAGTGGCCAACTTTAACGTCTTTAATAAGACTTTTATTCTTGTTGTCATTATCTAATCCAATAATGTATACCAAATAGAAACAAGAAATATTAGAAACAACTTTCATAGTTGAGCTCAGAGAGTTAAACAATCTAAAATAATCATAATATATTCTCATTAATGACATCCAATAATTCTCGTTCTTTCAACATGTTCATACAATATTTAGGGCGACAATCCTTTCTTATTAGATATATTCATAATATTTGTGCTAACATATATTCGATTCTCACTCTTTGTTTATGAACATCTTTAACGACAAGATACTTCATTTCATAAGTTTAGCACCCTTAGAGTATTTGTCATTCATTACTGCAAAACTATTACAATAAGTTTTCAGCAGCCTGGCAATAATGTCGACACAATTCAAGCCCTGAAATAAAGTCATGCAGACGACTATCCTAAATTGTAGTCTTAAAACTTGCTACAGGTTCAACTTTCAAATCACCCCAAGGTGGTGATACATTCCTTATGTGAACAAGTGTTCATTCATTTTCTCTATACAAGTGCATTTAGAGAATTCATTGCATACATAATACTCCCAACAATGCATGTATATAGAATTAATTTCATCCAATTATATTTCGAGTCAGTTTAGAACTTTCTATGACATTGAATTTGGCATCATTATGGATTGAAACATGCATAACACTTTTCTATTCTAGATCTCTCTAAAACTCTTTATATATAACTCATTAGGCAAATTCAATGATCCTTGTGATCTTTGTGGAATATCTTTATGTCTCACTCATATTTTTCATTTCAAAGTTACTCGAGAGAACTAGTTTAGTCGCATGCAAGAGATCAATATCATTAGTTACAAGCAAGACATCATCAATACACAAAATCAAGAATATAAATGTAATACCACTAACCTTGAGATATATACATTGATCAACAGTATTTTCCTTAAATCCAAAGAAAACAGTAATATTATTAAACATAAAATACTATTATTGTTGGGAAGCACGCTTAAATATGTATATTTATGTTTTAAGTTTATACATAATGTGTTCATTTCTTTATTCTAAGAACTCTATTAGTTTATCTTTATAAACTTATTTAACTAAATTTCCATCATAAAGACATATTTCACATCCATTTAATATAATTCTATATCATAATGAGTCAAAAATACTATTTTAATTCTAAGACAATCTTTCTAAGATATTGCAAAGTTTCTTTATAATTAGTGTCAATTTTGTGAGTAACCCTTTCAAAAATAGTCTAATCTTATAACATTATGAGTTACAGAGTTGTGTTTGGCCCTTAAAGCCTCACATTCAAACAACTTTCTTAAAACCTTCGAGTAACTCAACATGTTTCAAATTACGTTTTATGGGTTTAACTCTTCTTTTCATGACGTCCAACAATTTATCAGAATTATTATCATTCGTGGATTGAGAAAAATAATAACTGAGATCTTATTATTCTAAGTCAATTTCCGACTTAGGTAAACCATTGACCATAAAATAGCTAATCTCATTTTTGTTTTTGAGATCTTGTTAATTCTATTTACCATGGTTCTTCTACTATAGGCTCATTTACGTTAACTTCATTGAGACCAGTGAGATCATTTACTTGTTCTTTATTGTTATGAAGCGATTCAACAATTTGAAGGAACAACAACTTTAGAAGAGATACGAGTTAAAGAATATTGTATTCTATTTTCCAGAAGTTCAACTTTATGTTGTCCTCTACTTCACTCGGCTAACTTCATCACTCATAGTAAACCTAATATTCCCAGTTTCAATAATCCTTAATAACATAGTTTCAATAATAAAACATTACTCTTTTAACTTTTGTGGATATAACCAATGTAATAATCATTGATTGTTTTGCATCCAATTTATTTTATTGTGGATTATAGTATTTAATTTCTATTTGACAATCCTAAACATATAAGTGTATTATACTAGGTTTCCTACTATTCAACAAATACGTGATAATATGTATAAATAATTCTACAATAAAATGGGTAAAGAAGAATTCCATACCTTACTTTTGTAAACTTACATTAGTTTATAGGCATATATAAACTTTCATAAACACACTAATGCCAAGATCTAGAACTTCATATTTTTCACATAGATAAGTAAGAGGAAGTGTACATTAGTGAGGGAGAAATAGTCATTCTCATGGATTTGATTTGAGGAAGAAATCTAACTTGGAGATGAGTATTGTCTTTATGTGATATTGATCTCTCCATATCCATAGAATGTTGGTTCCTCCCTCTTGACCCATTTCTTAATAGTATATTAGTGAGGGATATAATGTACTTCTTGGTTGGGTAGAGTGAGAACCGCATTCTTAATTTATAGGGCATGATAAGTTGCTTCCACCACATATCTTCTTTCATGAAATTAGCTTTCCAAAAGGTTAAGTCATTTCACATAACCATTCATGCTTAGTTAACATAATATCTATTTGATTTCATTTAATTATTCAAATAGAAATAATAACAAAATGATGTTTCTTTCATAAGTTGGTCAACATGATTTAATTAATATCTTTAACTGTTAAACCATTATATGAGACACAATTCTTACATTTTTATGTCAATAGAGTTTTGTCCCGTTGATAATGCTTTAACTAATATCCTAATATGAAAATTTGTAAATATATATGGCATTGTTCTTTGAATAGCGAGAAACACTTTAACTCTTGTGAACATGTGAGACACAACTCACTTAACCCTATTAACAAATTGTCCATATTTAAATGCATTAGCATGGGCTTGTTTTAACCATTTTTGGTTTTATGTTCTTTTGGTAGTATTTTTGTTAAAATAAATTATAGATTCTCATCTTGTTATAATATTGGGTATTTCAATCTTATAAAATAAAAAAATATTTGATAATAATGAATAAACTTTATAATGTCATATATGGAATTGCCAGAAATACGTCCAAATACAAATGTGTGTCACACTTTATATTGCATGAAAGTATAATGAGAGGAAAGTAAGAATATTAGGAAAAATAAAGTTATCATTCAGTAGAACAAATAGTAGAACATTAAATTAAAAAAAAATAAAAAACTCTACTTCTTTTCCAATGACCCTTATTTTGATGTTGTAAAACCTATCAGGTGCAACTAAATCGTAATCATTATGTTAACAAATCAAGTGATGTCACTGAATATGATGGGAGTATAACATTCATTTTCTCAGCAGCATTTTCAAGTGAATTTTGATGGGGCACGACCTGTATTTGGAATAAAAACAAATTAATAAAATATATATTATAACTGAAATTATTTCCTAAAGAAGACTAACTAGGCGTATATGAATGAAGTTTAAATAAATTAACGTGTACCTTCATTGGTTCCAAGAAGGAATTTTTATCCATTAAGTTTGATGATGTCAACACTGTCTTTGTTGAACCAAGTTGTCTAATACTTGATTTCAATCCATTTATAGAAATTTTAAGGTTGGGTAATTCCAAAGTTCACTACCTGCCAAAGTTAGCAAAGTAAATAAAGCGTTAGTGAAAACATCTACACTACATGTCACCCTTTCAGATTAATTGCAGATGCAATAAGTGAGTTTGATGAATTAGTCTCCAGTGTTGTTGGGAGAATTATTGCTTCACTTGATTCGGTAAAAAAATTATGCACCCAATAGCTAGGAGTTATGAAGCACGGATTCTTCAAACACCATCACGTGTCGGTGTTCGACACGGATACGCTCGGATTCGCGAAGGATACGTATTCATAGAGTATCCAAAAATTAAAAAAATAAAATAAAATAAATAAATATTAAGACATGTATCCGATTCGTTTTCAATAAAATGTGGATATATGGATTCGTTTTCAGTAAAGTATAGGATATATAGATTCGTTTCCAATAAAACAGGATAAGATAGATTCTTTTCCAATAAAACAAGATAAGATAGATTCGTTTCCAATAAAACAGGTTAAGATAGATCTGTCTTCATTAAAATAAGATAAGATATATATATATTTGTTATGGAGGGCAATGATTTTAGGATAGATTCGTTTTCATTAAAATAGGATAATATATATTTGTTATTGAGGGCAACGATTTTAAATTTCCATTATATTTTTTACTTTGGATATTTTGATTTACACTTATAATTTTATCATATTTTATGTGTTTTTATTATTTTATACGCGTATCCCTGAACGTATCGTATCCTGTATTTTGGAAAAAATGTGTGACGACGTATTGGATACGTATCGTACTCAACACACGTATCAGTATCCGTACTTCATAGGGTAGGAGTTCCATAATGTTGATAAGAGTCAAACACAATTGCATTCGAAATCCACCTATAATGACATTAGCACATTAGTAGTTTATGTATGACTATCAAGAGTATCAATATAACTTTTGAAGTAATTATTCTATAAGAAAATAAAATGAAAGAGGATAGAAGCTTCATGACATAAGCATAAGAAAATTACCTCTTGTCATTTATATTCAGGAAAAGTGGAGCATAGCAAACCATCTCCACAATATCATTGCACAAACAATGAAGGAGTGAAAATATTGAATTTTAGTTAAAGAAAAAAACCAAATTAAGTTAATAAAATATAAGCAAAGTATATAAAAATATACCTGTTCTTCTCTAGTCCAATTAGAAATGATGTTTCAGTCACAACAGCCAAAAGGCTTCCCATTGCAGTATCTTTCTTCCATACCACATACTCACTAACAAAAGCCTATGAAATCAAGATGACCATTCAAATACTGAATGCATGTAAAATGATAATCCATAAATTACAACTTCAATGAGTTTTTTTTTTTTGATAAGCAAGAGAAATGGATTAAGAGCACAAGGGGTGCTAACCCAAAGAGAATACAAAGATGAACAAAATCACAAAGAAGCTAAAATACAAGACCAAGGGTCCATACACTAATTAGCAAAAGAAAACGAGTAACACTCCGTCTTAGCACAGAACCAAACCCAAGAAAAATCTTAATAGAATTCAAAACATTCAAGACACTAAACTTCATATCCCGAAACACAACCTCATTCCTCAATAACCAAATAGACCAGACCACCGCGAACCACAACATCCTCCACCAATTAGAGTAATTAGCCTTGCTACATAAGTTCATGTGATACCTCAACGCGTCCGTGATGCAGAAACTCCCTGCTGAAGCTGCATCAGTGTTCTCTGCTGGAGCTGCATCAGTGTTCCCTGCTGGAGCTGCATCAGTGTTCCCTGCTGGAACAACAGCGATGTTCCCTGCTGGAACAGCAGCAGTGTTCCAGTCAATTGCCGAAGCAGTGATCCAGCCATAGAAAGCAGACCAAACACTTGCTTTAAAGGAGCAAGACACAAACACATGGTTCACATCTTCGTCCTCCTCCAGGCTGAAGATACAGTATAAATCCATAGCATCATTGATAATTTTCCTCTTAAAAAGCTACACTTTCAAAGGCAATTTCCTTCTCAAAAGCTTCCAAACAAAACAGCAAACCTTGGAAGGGCAACAACCTATCCGAGCTTTATCCAATAAGGACTCTATGATAAAGGCGCTGAATTAAGGGACACCGAATAAGCCGATTTAACATCATAATTCTCTGATTTAGTTAGTCTCCAAGACCACGCATCTACTGCACCCTCCTTACAACATATTTGAGAAATGACAGAGTACAAATCATCCTCCAACTCATCTTCCCAGCTGAATAACTTCCTACGCCAACTCACCCGCCAAGCCCACTGACCATTCAACCAATAACCACAGTCAAAGACAACAACTTCCTTATTTAAGGCCACTGAGAAAAGACGAGGAAAACGCTCAGCAAGGCAGCTAGATCCAACCCACACATCAATCCAGAATTTAGTACTCAAGCCATCACCTATACTCTTGAAAGCATTATAATGAAACCAGTTGTCCTGCAAATTTTTACCCCTCCCCACCTTAGCTATCTCTTTCCACCAAGAGGAGGCCACCGAGGTCGAAATACTAAAATTATCTCCCTACTTTGATTTAATAACCCTGACCCACAGAGAGTCGGTCTCCACAAGGAATCTCTATTTCCACTTACCAAGGAGCGAAAGGTTAAAAGAATCAAGATTTTTAACACCAAGTCCCCCCTCATTTTTTGGCTTACACACCTCACTCCAGGAAACCCAAGCCACACCTTTCCCGCCACTCCTATTACCCCACAAAAACCTCCGCTGAATTCTAACTAAGCTCAAGAGAACCTTCTTAGGAGCTCTGAATAAAGACAACAAATAAATAGGAATATTAGCCAAGATTGCATTTAAAAGGATAACCCTACCTCCAAAAGAAATAAATTTTTTTCTCCAAGATGCCAGTCTCTTATTTACTGTTGCGATAACGGGAGCCCAAGTCAACTTATTCTTCGAGCTTGCACCCACCGGAATACCAAGATAGATGAAAGGGAAGCAACCAATTTTGTAAGAAAGGAACTGAGATGCTGTATTAAGGAAACCCTCATCCACTTTAACTCCAAAAATATAGCTCTTGAAGGAATTGATCCTCAAGCCAGAGACCAATTCAAAGCATCTGATAATACTTTTCAAGCACCAAAGATTCTCAAAACTTGGTTTAAAACTTAGTTTACACACCAAAATAGTATAATCCGCATGCTGCAGGTTCGTCACTGTAACCTGATTTCTGCCCAGATCATACCCCTGTAACAAACCAGACTGCCCAGCAGACCGGATTAAACCAGATAGACCTTCAGCCACCAAAAGGAACAGGAAAGGAGCCATAGGATCCCCTTGACGGATACCCTGCGATGCCGAAAATTGACCTATAGGACTGCCATTTACAAGAACTGACATCGAAGTTGAGGAGAGACAACTCCCGACCCACCTTCTCCACATCAAAGGGAAGCCAAGCCTGAGAAGCATATAATCAAAGAAACCCCAGTCCACTGAGTCATAAGCTTTTTCAAAATCTATTTTCAAGATTAAGCACCCATCAGAGTCTTTCTTT